>NW_023495426.1:0-989 GCF_904425465.1 Colossoma macropomum
AGTGGAAAAGACAAAGAAAGAGAGAAAAAAACTTTATCCTAGCATGGTTTAATAAAATCTGTGGGTTTGTAATATTTAAAACCTACAAAAGACAAGAAAGGAGGATATAGACTTCCATTGTGGTGATGAGTGTGGATGTGATGCTCCACCTCAGCGCTCCCCTGGTCAACAGTTAGGGGCTCTGTTACAGACGACCTGCGCCTGCACCTGAAAACAAAAACTCACACAGAAAACAGACATGCAAAAATGTTAAGTAAGAAATATGAAAACATGAATCTAATAATTAAATCTAAAAGATGTACAAAACACAGTCTAACGAATCCTGTAGCCGATTCAAATCCTGGCGGTGGTCGACGTAGGCTGCTGAACGCAGAAGGTGCAGGTGTCTTAGTGAAGTTCTGGTCCCTCTGCCATCTGTAATCCAGGAGGAATGGTGTCTTCGTGAAGTCCAGGTCCTTCTGCTGTCTGAAATCCTGAATCCAGGAAGACGCTTATAAGAGACCGGATCCCTGCACAGAAAACAGTGGAAAAGACAAAGAAAGGGAGGAAATAAAAAATATTCCTAGCATGGTTTAATAAAATCTGGGGGTTTGTACTATTTAAACCTAACAAAGACAAATATAAGGAGATTAGACTTCCATTGTGGTGATGAGTGGATGTGATGTTCGACCTCAGCGCTCCCACTGGTCAACATTTAGGGGCTCTGGTTACAGACGACAGCGCCTGCACCTGAAACAAAACACTCACACAGAAACACACAGACATTCAAAAATGTTAAGAAGTAAGAAATATGAAAACATGAATCTAATAATTAAATCTAAAGGATGTACAAAACACAGTCTAACGAATCCTGTAGCCGATTCACATCCTGGCGGTGGTCGACGTAGGCTGCTGACCGCAGTACGTGCACGTGTCCTCGTGAAGTTCTGGTCGCTCTGCCGTCTGCAGTCTGTAATCCAGGAGAGAATGGTGTCTTCGTGAAGTCCAGG
>NW_023495427.1:0-19755 GCF_904425465.1 Colossoma macropomum
GACATTATGATAGTTGTCTTATTCTAAACACGTTTTTAGGCAAACTAGTTCATCTCAATGTACATGATATGCGTACCTTAACATAAGCATTTCTGACTGTTCTAAAGAGTTTATGCGCCTCTGGTGAGCTGTAAACGCCTTTTCAGCGCTTTAGAGAGCCCAAAACCTCAGCCACTGCGTTTCACAGGGTGCTTTGCCCAAGTTTTGTTTCTCGTTCTGTTTCTCGTAAAAACGTGACACTGTGATATGTTTCTTGCTCTAAATACGTTTGTACAGCAGACAAGTCAATTGTCAATGAACATGATGTTTTCTCCTTAACAGCAGCGTTTCTGATAGCTCTAAAGCGTTTCTGCGCCTCTGGTGAGCTGTAAACGCCTTTTCAGGCTTAGCATTTCACGGTGTTACGGTCAATTCAGTTCCCCCTGTTCCCCCCTCAGTGCGCATGTCGAAATCATGACGTCTTCAGTCGCCGCTCCTCTGCGGGGCTTAGATAGGCTTAATTCGTTTGTGTTTTTGCCTTTATTCCGTCCGGTTCCAGTACAGCACAGTAATTAGTCTGTGTTATTATTGTTAGACTGCATATCTCAGTGCACCTAGGAGGTTAGTTTCTCTATTGTCTTTGAGGCTGAAGTCTTAATGTTATGGTACTGATGTGACTTGTCTTTACAGTAACTTTTATTCATATTATACCACCTTTACACTGAGAATGCAGGGGGAACATCTTTAACCAGAGCCCTGAGAAAAGTGGTTTCCCCTTGTATATTACAGCTGGAGTGGATTTAAACTGCAATAATGCTGCTGAAAATCTCTATCAGTACAAGATCATTTTACTCAGTAAGTTTTAGTCAATCTGTACCATCTTTACACTGAGAATACAGGGGTAACATCTTCAACCAGAGCCCTGAGAAAAGTGTTTTCCCCTTGTATATTACAGCTGGAGTGGATTTAAACTGCAGTAATGCTGCTGAAAATCTATATCAGTACAAGATCATTTTACTCAGTAAGTTTTAGTCATATTATACCATCTTTACACTGAGAATACAGGGGGAACATCTTTAACCAGAGCCCTGAGAAAAGTGGTTTCCCCTTGTATATTACAGCTGGAGTGGATTTAAACTGCAATAATGCTGCTGAAAATCTATATCAGTACAAGATCATTTTACTCAGTAAGTTTTAGTCAATCTGTACCACCTTTACACTGAGAATACAGGGGGAACATCTTCAGCTAGAGACCTGAGAACAGTGGTTTTCCCTTGTATATTACAGCTGGAGTGGATTTAAACTGCAATAATGCTACTGAACATCTATATCAGTACAAGATCATTTTACTCAGTAAGTTTTAGTCAATCTGTACCATCTTTACACTGAGAATACAGGGGGAACATCTTTAACCAGAGCCCTGAGAAAAGTGGTTTCCCCTTGTATATTACAGCTGGAGTGGATTTAAACTGCAATAATGCTGCTGAAAATCTCTATCAGTACAAGATCATTTTACTCTGTAAGTTTTAGTCATATTATACCACCTTTACACTGAGAATGCAGGGGGAACATCTTCAACCAGAGCCCTGAGAAAAGTGGTTTCCCCTTGTATATTACAGCTGGAGTGGATTTAAACTGCAATAATGCTGCTGAAAATCTCTATCAGTACAAGATCATTTTACTCTGTAAGTTTTAGTCATATTATACCATCTTTACACTGAGAATGCAGGGGGAACATCTTCAGCCAGAGCCCTGAGAAAAGTGGTTTCCCCTTGTATATTACAGCTGGAGTGGATTTAAACTGCAATAATGCTGCTGAAAATCTATATCAGTACAAGATCATTTTACTCATTAAGTTTTAGTCAATCTGTACCATCATTATTTGAGCAAGTTTATTTCATTCAGTGAGTGGCTTCTTACTTTTAACATTCTTTTTTATATGAGCGGCAAATGGAATAACGGATTTACCCAGTGCCTCTAAAAAGTAATTTCCAGTCACATTTGACAGTCTTTACCTGTGATTACTTGTTTGATTTTCCTCAAATTGAATTACTACTACAAGCAGGTCTACTACACTGCAATTTTGGACACTAACTGTATTAAATTAATGTTATGTATTACCACGTTTAATGTAAGTAAACAAGTGGGAATGCATTTGCGGCTTGTAATAAAGTTATTTTTTACCCTTATATATTAACTGGGGTGTTATCAATGTCAACAGTGCATCACTGTCATACCAGGCAAGCTACAGATAAAAAAAGGTTTAGAATATCAGAACAAGAGATCTTAATTTGCAATTCAGTAGTAAATTATGCATATAGTGCAATCATGCAAATACAGGTAATAAGCCAAACCAAATCATGTAAAGCCAAATTTACACACCTTAAATACTATAGACAGTCAACTTAAATAGTATTTAAATTAAAAAAGGGTATAGACAAATAAAGTGTAGTTAAATTAAAACACAATGCAAAGTACTATTTTCAAAAATAAAACACCATCTCAGTTAACCTTATGTCCACTTTGCTGCACATGCTGAGCAATGAAAGTCTTCTTCTGCTTGTGGGTTCCCAACACATGACTGGTGGAACCATCTATTACATCCATCGCAGGCAATCTGAATAATCAAACAATTACAATTTCAAATTATCACGTTAATGTAATGCCATGTGACAATCAAAGAGCCAAATTAAAGCTAGGTAATAATCGTTGGTTTAAAAACTAAAGCAGGGTGTCTGATTTTATCCATGATGGGCTGATTTCTATTAAGCAGGAGCACACCTGATCAGGACCGAAACAAACTGATACAACAAATAGAATCAGGTGTGCTCCTGCTTATTTGGAATGAAAACCAGCAGCCAGCCCTATCTGGATAAAATTGGACATCCCTGTTGTAATGCTTTTCAATTGATAATTCTGCGTTACCAATTCAGGTGGGAACACTGGATCACTTGGGTTGATCTCTTCACCACAGAAGTGACAGAGTTCAGATGAATCTTCTACAAAAGTGAACAAATTATATTTACATCTGTAAATCTGTTACACATACAATATTATTTTTAAAACAATAGAACAAGAATACATAGAATATAGAAAAATATGTAAAGCAATGTCAAGAACAGTTATTGTAATTGTTCCCTTTGAGGAAGCTTTAGAGATATGGGTGAACCACTCACATCTACAACCATTTACATCTAACCATCAGTAGCAGTAGTCCATACAGCACAAAACACTTGTACTTCTTTTCAGTACTTAAACAATCATGTCCAGAAAGACTGTATATTAATGCAAACATTTGCATTTTGTGACTCGTTGAACTTTAAGTATTATTTACCTGATTCCTGCAGAAGAGTCATTGCCATTTCTGTCCTTATGAGATTAACTGCCTCGTCTGTGTTTAAGAAGGTGATAGGCTGGTCTTGCAAGATTTTTTCAGCAACCTGAGAAAAAAAGAAGGCAAGGGGCTTTACTAATTTATATGACTACATAATACATTTATTACAGGACCTAATGAAAGCATACCTTGCAAACAAAGACCACATGATGTGACATCTCTTTGCACTGGGTGGGGAATAACATCACATGTCCATCTTGAAACTTTGCAGCCTTTATTCCTCATAAAGGTTCTGCAAAACAACTTCAGTAAATGTTCATATTCATATTAACTTTTTAGAAGACCCTAGATTTTTTAAAATAACTTCTTACCTTGTGGTTTGCAAGCACTAGTTCACCTTGGTTTGTGACTCTCCCATTGGATCCAAAAAAAACTGTTCTTTTTTGGGATGGATAAATTACCTAAATTTACAAAAAACAATCAACCCTCAAACTTGTTCTTGCAATTCTATATGCATTATAGCTTGGGTGTCCAATCCTATTCACAAAAGGCTGGTGTGGCTCCAGGTTTTCATTTCAAGCAAGCAAATCATTTAGTCTCAGCCTTCAAACAACTAAATGTGAGCTCCTGCTTGGTTAGAACAAAAAAATTGCAGCCACACTGGCCTGTTGTTGATAGGTTAGGACACCCTGAGTTATACAGGTTCACTAAATCTGATTTCCAGTTAATATCAACACGATTCTGAAGTGTATTCATGGACACTCACAGCAATAGTCCAGTGATGATGCTCATTTATGACACCCAATAGAACTTTATATTGGCTTGCATCACACTAAAATTAATAATAAAAAAACTAATTAATAAAACATACAATTTATAAAGTACAATAATATACAATATAGCTACTAAGCAGATTATGTAAAATTAGATCTAAACAGATGTTAAAAATGCATTACATGCTCACAGTTTGGAATTAGGTTGATGTACCTTTCTTAGGATTTGATATGAACCTTGCCATAATTTGGTCATCGCAAAGCTGTCAATCATGTAGGCCTTGTCCTCATTCTCCTGATTATGTTTCCTCACCAGTGTGAAGATGTATGCATTTGTAACCTTCAGAGACATAAACAGACTATGTATAGTAGTGACAGTCATGTCTTGAATATAGCCGAATATACACTATAAGGTAAATTCTTTTCTCACAATCTTGTGTGAGGAAATCAAAGTATTATTAATTTAAACTACTCAAGAAACTATAAATCCATCAAAATTGTACTTGGGTACATGTACCTGACTAAATGAAGCTTGTTAATGTACACATCTGCAATTTATTGCCATATTGAAGAAAGCCCCTCTTTACACTGAAAATGCAAAATTCAGTACCTCGCTCTCCAGTTCTTTGCCAGGTGCAAGATGCGCAATGTCCATGTCAAATATTTTATATGGCCCAATTTTGGCCATCAAGACACAATCACTTCTGCCAGACCAAACTGCTTCAATACCTGCCAAAATTGTGAACACAAGTGTAAAAAAATAAATGTTAAATACAGGAAATTGTCTGTTCAGAATAGAAAAAGTGGATAGAGTACTCATAATTAACAGCAAAAGAATTATTGAAAAATATGTATGCATTGCAATTTTGAGGTAAATAAACTAATACCTGTAACATAATAACAATAGTTAAGAAGCAACTTACTCTTCTCAAGATCACAGTGATGTGTGACAACAGATGCTGGACTCTCAACTCTCCTCACTGCTGAAACACGAGGTGTCAGAATCTCAGTTGCTGGGACAGGCGGTGGTGTGCTCTTCACAGCTGGGACAGGTGGTGGTGTGCTCTTCACAGCTGGGACAGGAGGTGGTGTGCTCTTCACAGCTGGGACAGGTGGTGGTGGTGTGCTCTTCACAGCTGGGACAGGAGGTGGTGTGCTCTTCACAGCTGGGACAGGAGGTGGTGTGCTCTTCACAGCTGGGACAGGTGGTGGTCTGCTCTTCACAGCTGGGACAGGTGGTGGTGTGCTCTTCACAGCTGGGACAGGAGGTGTCAGAATCTCAACTGTTGGGACAGATGATGAACACTCAACTGCTGAATCATAGGATGCAAACTTTTTGAGGTTGTGAGGAATGCGTGTTTCCTCCTCCACAAATGGCATCAAGTGATCCAGACTAATTTTTGGAAATTTCACACCGTTATCATCAATTAAATCTGCACTTTTGCCTTGTAGGGAAGTAATAGTAAAGGGACCCAAAAAATCTCTGTCTAGCTTTCCTCCTTTTCTCTGCTGACTTCTGATGTTCCTCCTGAGAACCTTTTCCCCAACAGCAAAGGTGTGTGATATAGCCCTGGCTGCTTCTTTTCTTGCTCTCACTTTGTGCCTTGCAGCTTGCATATTTCTCTTCACTGCCTCAAATACCTTGTCCTGCATGTGTATGGCTGGCTTGAGAATTTCTGTCTGTAGCACATTTTCCACCGTTTCATTGACCTTGGGAAAAAAAGTTTCAATTTCATATACAATTTCAGAGAAGACACAAAATGATGTGAATCCAATAAAATTTACTGTAGCTTTAGAAAAATAATTTAAACAAGATAGCAACATTAGTTCACACAGAACAATAACAGAACACACAGAATAATAAAGAACAGATTCATCACAGTGGATAAAATCACACTGAAAGATTCAGGTACTTCTGAGAAGTAGCGTGCCTCCCGTACAAACATGAGATAAAATGGTGAATACTGTGTTGTCAGTTGTTTTTTTGTTCTGATGTTAAAAAGCACAGCATCAAGGTCTTTCTCCCATGTTTGTGGTTTGTCCTTGCACAGTTTTCCTAGGATTCTAAAAGGGGATTATATACTACACAATGATACGTTGTTACAGTTTTTGTATTTCCTCTGTTTCTGCAACATGTGTAACAAACAAAAGGCTATATTATTACAGTGATACAAACTGCCCCCCACAAGACCCTCACAGAGCAGGTACTATTTGGGTGGTGGATCATTCTCAGCACTGCAGTAACACTGATGTGGCGGTGGCATGTTAGTGAGTGTTGGGCTAGCAGTGTGGATCAGACACAGCAGTGCTGCTGGAGTTTTTAAACACTGTCCACTCTATTAGACACATCTACTTTGTTGGCCCACCTGATATTTGGAAATAGTATCTCATCTGTTCCTACAGTTTGTCTTAAACCATCCTCTAGTCCAGGGGTGTCCAGTCTTATCTGCAAAGGGCCAGTGTGGATTCACTGCAGGTTTTCATTCCAAACATGCTGAAGCACACCTAAATCCATTTGTTTAATCAGTCATTATTAGTCTTCAAACATTTCATCAGGTGAACTCCTGCTTTATTGGAGTGAAAACCTGCAGCCACACCAGCCCTCTGCAGATAAGATTGGACACCCCTGCTCTAGTCCTTCATCAATGATCAGTTTCTGACCACAGGACACTGGATGGCTGGATTCATCTTTGGTGCCATTCATCTTTTCCACTAATCCGTTGGTTTGTGGATGGTATGGCGAACACAGGCTGCGTTTTATGCCGAACAATTCACAAACTTCTTTGTTGATCTGGAGAAAATAATTGTGATATTTAAATTATTACAGTTTGATCTTAATCGATAGTCTAATAATAATAATAATAATAATAATAATAATACTGCAAGTAAACATGACAAAATATATGTTCCCTTAAAATTAACCTAAGTGTGTATTAGCGTTGAATTTTGGTAATTCTTTTTTTTTTTATTGAGCAGGGTAACAGACTCATTATTTGGGTATTAGTACACAAGTATTAATCGTTATTTATTATACACACTCCTGTACAAAAAGGGGCCAAGCCTAAAATATAATGGCTTTTATTGGTGGTTTTGGGCTGGTCAGAGTCCAGATTTAAACCCTATAGAGAATACTTGGTCCAAAATGTTTGAAAAACAATGCTGAGTGGAAAAATACTGACACTTCTTTCTGTAAAAGACTGCTCACAAAACTTCACCATTTAAAGAAATCAAAGAGAAAATCTTATTCATATTCAGTTACTTTACCTTTTTTTTTTTAAGATTTATTGTTAAGACTATTAAAAGCTTAATGTTTTACCATTTTGGACTTGGCCCATTTGTGGCATGGGAGTGTAAATGTCACTATTACACAGTTGGCAATATGAGGTTTTAAACACAACAATGTTAATTACTGTATGCTTTAATATCACAGTCTGTTAAACATAAATAATAAATGCAAACCTGGTTAACAACTTCCCTCCCCTGGTCTGTTAGTATCCTTTTTGGTGCCCCAAACCGATAAATCATTTGCACAATGCAAGCTGTGACGACATCTGCTGTTTTTAAGGCCAGTGGATAAGCTTCCACCCATTTTGTGAAATAATCAATCAGTACACATATATACTGGTTCCCATTTAAGGACACTGTCAACTTGCCGATCAAGTCCATGCCAACTAACTCCCAAGGTTCATTTACCTAAAAAACAATTCAAATGGTTGATTCTGTGAGCTGCAGTCCTATCTCATAATAATAATGATAATGATAATAATAATAATAATAATAATAATAATAGAAAGACATACAATAATGGGAGTGTATTCATCCTGGTGTTTGATAGGCCTACTCATCTGGCATGTGGAACACTCTTTAATCTGCAGATAAGAATACATTTTTCAAATAATTATTTCATGAATGTTTGTTATAGGAATTCTAAGAACATTTTTCAACAACTGGTGCTGTTATGACAATTTAATGTAAGCATATCAGTAAAACTCACCCATTTATTGATGTCATTCGTCATCCCTGGCCAATAGTATTGGATAGAAATGGCATCTTTTGTTTTCTCCTTGCCACAGTGCCCACCTACATCACTGGCATGAAATTCTTCAAAAATACTGTCAGCTTCCTCAGCATCCCTGACCACCTTTACTTTCAGTTCCTTTTCTGTGCCCTTATGATGAACATGAAACAGTACTCCATCTACATCAAAATAAAGAAAAGCATTAAATACTTTTGCTGATAGTGGTATTGCAACAGGGCGGAAGGCAGCAGAATGCAAGTGCGAGCTGCGAGTTTTATTGTTGTCCATAGGGAAGGCGGCAAGAAAAAAAAGGACAGTATCAAAGGAGAAGCTAATCAAGAAAATTAACACTAATACTAAAGAAATTATGAAAAACAGCACCAAGCAAGGAGCAGGACAAACACAAGGGTTATACATACTGGGTTAAACAAACAAGGAACACCTGGGAACAATTACAGAGTGGGGTAACAGATCAGAAACAGGTAAGGGGCATGGCAAAAGGGTGGAGCAGGAAAACCAAAATAAAAACACAAGCACATGGCCAAAGACATGAGAGAAGGTAAACAAAAAGATAAAACAGATGAAGACAAGGGCAAGGCAAGACAAGAGATTTACAGATATGTGGCTTTTAGCAGGGATTAGCCATTTATATTTGAACAGTTTAATTCCAAAAACACTCATGTCTATATGTAACAGTTTTGGTTATAATAATGTTTCTAAAATAAAAATAGATGACTTGAATTGGATTTTTCTATTTGTCTAATAAAGGTGATATTAGTCATAATATGTAATTTATATTTCTTGTATATGCAAAGCCCAGGTCTAACAATGTATAGTCATGAATTTTATATAGTTTGAAAGTGGTCTATAATGCATTTTGGGGAAAAAAAAAAACCTTAATTTGTGGAAAGATATTGTACATTAATAGTATGTGTCAGTGAAAACTGGACAGCCACCTGCAACTCTACCATTATTGAGTCATTCCATGAGATCAGAACTTTTTAATGTAAAGAAAACATATTTTTTCTTGTCCTGCACAGTTTCAATTACATATTGTTCTTAACAAAAATGTTTCCTCAGTTGCCTAAGTCAGTTGCATAGTACTGCGTAATAGTACTTCAGAACTTCACATGTACATGTATTTGTTATAATACAACGTACTGTAACATATTGTAACATATTGTAAATCATAATAAAAGGTGAGCTTATTGTGATGTGAAATTTTTATATTATTTCTTATTGTTGTGGCTGAACAAATTGGTATGATAGACAAAACAAGTTTTATTTAGTAATATTTTATATTGAACTTCATTTAGTGTGTATATGGACATATAAAAATAAAATTGTTTTCTTAAAAATTAATATAAATATCCCTGTTTCACTTACATTAAACGTTTTTCATACGTGTTAATGATGAACTATGAATTAATATCTGCAGTGTACTCAAATAGTCTTTTCATGGAATGACTCAGGTCTTTTATACTATTCATGTGCCATATTTTCAAATATACAGGTATGCAAAGGTTTGGGCACCCCTGGTCAAAATTTCTGTTACTGTGAGTAGTTAAGTAAGTAGAAGATAAACAGATGTCCAAAAGACATAAAGTTACAGAAACATTCTTTTCAACATTTAAACAAGATTAGTGTTGTATTTTTGTTTTGTACAATTTAGAAAAAAAAATTATTTACAATTTTAAAGAAAGGAAACCATGCAGACGTTTGGGCACCCCAAGACATTTGTGCTCTCAGATAACTTCACAGTAACATAACTTTTGCATGCCACTATATGTATACATACGGTCATGTCTTACCTTGGACAACATATTGATGCGCACGCCGTCGAATGACATATTTTTCTGGTTTCGTTATATTCTCTGGATATTTTCCACTAGTTATATAGTTAAATAACTTGTTGTAGTGCGTCGGATCCATTCTGTCAACTGTAAAATATGGTCAAGTGTAGGTTAATTAATTAATTAGTAATTAAGTCATAGTATTTAAATATACTAATTAAATCATAGTACTAAAATATTTTGAGTCATTAGATGAATATAAATAACAGCAAAACGTACCTCAGAATGATTTTTCACATTTGGAGAGGGATCTTTTTCCTTCACACGTGCTGACTCAATGACCCGTGATCTAGCTAGACTACACTGGCTACACCTTTCAGAAAGACGCCTTGACACAAGCTCTTTCAGTGTCTTTTTTACATTTAGTAAAAAAAAATATATATATATATATATATATATATATATATATATATATATATATATATATAATAATAAACTAACCTGTAGGTGGTGATAAAGCACTCTCTCTGCAGGAAAAGCGCTCTAGAGAATGTGACCGCTATTCTTTTTCAATTCGTAAGGCCATGTAGTTTTTCTAAAATTAAAATCAGTCCCGAGACTGAACCCTTTGAATATAAACTATTTTTGTTATCAAACATTAGTTTTTGGAAAATGAACATATTTCTTATTAGCAACATAACAAGGCACAAATCAAACACTGAACTTCTTCTGAGTTTACTGTATGTACAGTACTGTACTGTATGTATGATCAAAGAACAGAACGTGTAAGTTCTGTAGAAACATGAAAGTGAGTATGGTGACATACTTGCTTCTTTAGAGCCACAATACCTGGAAAACAAAGTCCAGTACACTGGATATTTGGAATGAGGAGGTTATGTTAACATCTAGGCATGTGGTGTGATTGTTACAGTCATTGAAAAAGATCCAGTGCCACAAAATAAAGAAAAAGCTCACTGGTATTTTACAGTCAATGCATGAAGCATGTCTGAACTTCTGGAATAAAAGAGGCCTACAAAACACATTGCAGTCAGAGACATGTTACTGACATCAATGTATATTAAATTTATCATCATTCTCTGCTTAAAGATGTTCCCCTGCATTCTCACTGTAAAGGTGCTCTGGAAAAATATGTTCCCCCTGTAATCTCAGTGTAAAGGTGGTCTGGTTAAAGATGTTCCCCCTGTATTCTCAGTGTAAAGATGGTATAATATGACTAAAACTTACAGAGTAAAATGATCTTGTACTGATATAGATTTTCAGCAGCATTATTGCAGTTTAAATCCACTCCAGCTGTAATATACAAGGGGAAAACACTTTTCTCAGGGCTCTGGTTGAAGATGTCCCCCCTGTATTCTCAGTGTAAAGATGGTACAGATTGACTAAAACTTACTGAGTAAAATGATCTTGTACTGATATAGATTTTCAGCAGCATTATTGCAGTTTAAATCCACTCCAGCTGTAATATACAAGGGGAAACCACTGTTCTCAGGGCTCTGGCTGAAGATGTTCCCCCTGTATTCTCAGTGTAAAGATGGTATAATATGACTAAAACTTACAGAGTAAAATGATTTTGTACTGATATAGATTTTCAGCAGCATTACTGCAGTTTAAATCCACTCCAGCTGTAATATACAAGGGGAAACCACTTTTCTCAGGGCTCTGGTTGAAGATGTTCCCCCTGCATTCTCAGTGTAAAGATGGTATAATATGACTAAAACTTACAGAGTAAAATGATCTTGTACTGATAGAGATTTTCAGCAGCATTATTGCAGTTTAAATCCACTCCAGCTGTAATATACAAGGGGAAACCACTTTTCTCAGGGCTCTGGTTAAAGATGTTCCCCCCTGCATTCTCAGTGTAAAGATGGTACAGATTGACTAAAACTTACAGAGTAAAATGATTTTGTACTGATATAGATGTTCAGTAGCATTATTGCAGTTTAAATCCACTCCAGCTGTAATACACAAGGGGAAAACACTGTTCTCAGGGCTCTGGTTGAAGATGTTACCCTTGTATTCTCAGTGTAAAGATGGTACAGATTGACTAAAACTTACTAAGTAAAATGATCTTGTACTGATATAGATTTTCAGCAGCATAGAAGATGTTCCCCCTGCATTCTCAGTGTAAATGTGGTATAATATGAATAATAGTTACTGTAAAGACAAGTCACATCAGTACTGTAACAGTAAGAC
This sequence comes from Colossoma macropomum, assembly GCF_904425465.1. Taxonomy (NCBI): domain Eukaryota; kingdom Metazoa; phylum Chordata; class Actinopteri; order Characiformes; family Serrasalmidae; genus Colossoma; species Colossoma macropomum. The sequence continues at coordinate 12,112 of NW_023495427.1, forward strand.
TTCAGCCTCAAAGACAATAGAGAAACTAACCTCCTAGGTGCACTGAGATATGTAGTCTAACAATAATAACACAGACTAATTACTGTGCTGTGTAATGCAGTTTATTTATTTCAGCAACAAATGTTTCAAATCTATTTACAGAACTTGGCGAGACTGATGAGGATATGGGACATAAATACAACTTAAAATCACTATAAAAATCACTAAAAGTCTGAACTACAGAATGTGTCTGCATGTGCGGTTATTAAATCAGAAATGGCGCATTAAATCCAGTTTATGTTACTCAGAGTAGCTGGAAACGGAGCCAAAACTAGCATTAGCAAGATAACCCACGTAGTGTTTGAGCATTAAAACATCTGTAACAACACATTTTACACTTTAAAACATGTTTAACTATAAGCCATTTTACAAACAACATGATAATTCGCTTACCGCGAGGAACCGGACGGAATAAAGGCACAAACACAAACGAATTAAGCCTATCTAAGCCCCGCAGAGGAGCGGCGACCGAAGACGTCATGATTTCGACATGCGCAATGAGGGGGTAACAGGGGGAACTGAATTGACCGTAAGACATGGATCCTCCCTTCCAAGTCAAGTTTCTTGTTCTGTTCTTCATGAAAACGTGATATCACGATAATTTTCTTACACTAAACACGTTTGTTCAGCAGACAAGTACATTTCAATGTACATGATATGCCTACCTTAACATAACCATTTCTGACTGTTCTAAAGCGTTTCTGCGCCTCTCGTGAGCTGTAAACGCCTTTCAGCGCTTTAGCGAGCCCAAAGCTTCAGCCACTGTACTTCACTTGCGTGAAGTACTTCGTCTTCGTCTTTTGCCCAAATTTTTATTTCTCGCTTCTTTTTTCGTATAAAAATCTCATTATGGTTGTTTTCTTGCTCTAAACAAGTTTGTACGGCAGTCTGTTGTCAATGAACATGATGTTTTCGCCTTAACATCAGCATTTCTGACTGTTCTAAAGCGTTTCTGCGCCTCTGTTGAGCTGTAAACTCCTTTTCAGCGCTTTAGAGAGCCCGAAACCTCAGCCACTGCGTTTCACAGGGTGCTTTGCCCAAGTTTTGTTTCTCGTTTTGTTTATCGTAAAAACGTGACACTGTGATATGTTTCTTGCTCTAGAAACGTTTGTACAGCAGAGAAGTCCATTTTCAATGAACGTGATATTTTCACATTCCTTAAGCGTTTCTGCGCTTCCCCTTTGCTGTAAACGACTTTTCAGCGCTTTAGAGATCCAAAAACGATAGGCTTAGCATTTCACGGATCCCCCCTTCCAGGTCAAGTATCTTTTTTTTTCTTCATGAAAACGTGACATTATGATAGTTTTCTTATTCTAAACACGTTTTTTAGGCAAACTAGTTCATTTCAATGTACATGATATGCGTACCTTAACATAAGCGTTTCTGACTGTTCTAAAGCGTTTCTGCGCCTCTGGTGAGCTGTAAACGCCTTTTCAGCGCTTTAGAGAGGCCAAAAGCTCAGCCACTGCGTTTCACAGAGTGCTTTGCCCAAGTTTTGTTTCTCGTTTTGTTTATAGTAAAAACGTGACACTGTGATATGTTTCTTGCTCTAGATACGTTTGTACAGCAGAGAAGTCCATTTTCAATGAACGTGATGTTTTCACATTCCTAAAGCGTTTCTGCGCCTCCCCTTTGCTGTAAACGACTTTTCAACGCTTTAGAGATCCAAAAACGATAGGCTTAGCATTTCACGGATCCCCCCTTCCAAGTCAAGTTTCTGCTTTTGTTCTTCTTGAAAACGTAATATCATGATAATTTTCTTACACTAAACACGTTTGTTCAGCAGACAAGTCCATTTCAATGTACATGATATGCCTACCTTAACATACGCATTTCTGACTGTTTCTCACTCTCGTGAGCTTCAAACGCCTTTTCAGCGCTTTATAGAGCCCAAAACCTCAGCCATTGTATTTCACAGGGTCTTTTGCCCAAGTTTTGTTTCTCGTTTTGTTTTTAGTAAAAGCATGACATTATGATAGGTTTCTTGGTCTAAACACGTTTGTATAGCAGGCAAGTCCATTTTCAATGAACACGTTATCATAAGCGTTTATCACTATTCTAAAGCGTTTCTGCGCCTCTGGTGAGCTGTAAACGCCTTTTCAGCGCTTTTCCTCTCCAGGGAAGGAAAGGCTTAGCATTTCCCGGATTCCTCCTTCCTTGTCAAGTTTCTTGTTTTGTTCTTCATGAAAACCTGATATTATGATAGTTTTCTCACTCTAAGCACGTTTGTTATGCAATCCAGTCCATTTCAAGGTACATGATATGTTTACCTTAACATAAGCGTTTCTGACTGTTAATGACTTTTCAGCGCTTTGGAGATCCCAAAACCTCAGACATTGTATTTCGCAGGGTGCTTTTACCCAAATGTTCAGTCGGAGTTGGATCTCTGCGTGCCAGGTGATGGGCGGAAGTAGGAAGCAGCCACTGAGCGCCCACAGCGCGGCCAGTTTTTTAGCGGCCACAGCGCGGCCAGTTCTATTAGCGGCCGTCATTGAGCGGCCAGTTTTATTAGCGGCCGCCATTGAGCGGCCACAGCGTGGCCACTTTTAACAGATCATTCGATTTATTAGGTCTCATCGCGGTCTGTCACATCATCTTCCCAGTTAGAGTGAGAAACTACAAGAGCCACCACTATCTAAAGGGAAATAGTATGTAAATAGTAACCCATCACAGACGACTTTATCTAAAATGCTGGGTAGTTGTGTTAGCTTTGTTTTTTTGTTTTTTTTGGTTTTGTACAGAGAATTTTTAGCAGTGTGGAATTTTAATTTTATTTCGTAATTCTGTCCCATCTTTTTCCATAATGTTTCCTGTAATCCATCAGGGAATTACCCAGCAGTATATTATTATTACTATTATTATTATTATTATTATTATTATTATTATTATTATTTCAGGTGCCTTTATACTGTGCTGTTCACAGAACTGCTTCGCCACCTGAGAAGTTCAGTAGTTTGGTCAGAAAGTCGTAATCCCGACTCATATTGATACTGCTTGATCCTGCTTGAACTTAGAATGAAGTTAGAGCTTTAAAGGCATGAAAAAAAAAATACATTAACTTTGAAAAGACTTTGAAAATAAATTTTAAATTTGCATAAAATGTTTTATTATAGTGTTTAAATGGCATTAAATAGTAATTATGAAGTATATACAATTGTATTTAGTAAATGACGAATAAATAAATCCAAAGAAAACAAGAATAAGTAAAAAAAAAAATAGACGAGTAAAACAAATAAAATGCCTTAATATTTAAATTAAAGGCCAAAATAAACACTTTACAACCTATGCAGTACCAAAACTAAATATCAGGATTGTTGGTGCTTGATTTTGATTAGGTTAAAAAATGAAAAAAGGGAAAAAAAGAAAGGTTGAATGTTATTCTAAATATCCTTTTGTCACAAAGGTCATTTCTTCTTGGAACCTGTGGAAGCCCTCTGCCTTCTTTAGGATCAAGATGGTTATCTTTGAATGGCGAAGAACACACAAGTCTGGTCACTCACTGTTTGCTGAACAATAATAGAACAAACAATTATAAAGTTTTCCATTGTTACAAAATGTATTTTTTGTAATTTGTATATAATTGATTTTAAATTGCATCTTATTTTACCTCAGGTGTCAGAACCTCCAGAATATAAGCAGTGCTGTTAAGGCCAGCTCTGTCCAGCTGTGTGACTTTGTAGATTCGATCAATGATGGCTTCTGTCAGTTGAGTGGAATTTTTTTTACCAACAATAACTGAGTTACTTGTGAATATTCTTATATCAAACATCATGAAATATTGCCCAGTGAAAAGTTGTTTTTACCTAAACGTTTGTATTTACATGTTTTTCATCAAAAATAGAAATCCGTGGGGCTAGCTGGCTCTTCAGTCGAGGGGCGAATGTGGGATGTACATCCAGATACATCCTGTTAGATCTTACTGCCCCTGTTTTGAGATCTTCATGTATTTTCAAGCAAAGACGTAGCAGCTGTCCAGACACGTGCTGTAATTTTCACCACAGTGTCTTTTTGGTCTTGAGTATCTAAGTTTTTAATTAATTTTAATTAATTAATTTTCATAATGGTATTATAACCCTAGTGTGCTTCTTCAACATAGCTTACTATTCCATAAAAAGGTTATTCTTACTTTTCCTGACTGTTAGTCTGTTTTTTTTTTGTTTGTTTCTATTTCTTTATGCCTTTCTTTGTATTTCAGTTAAGGGGGAGCATGGTGGTCTTCCTTATGAAAAGTGGATCAGCACAGCCCTTTCTTTTTCATTTTGGGGAAAAGAGAACTACTACAACTCCAAATCATAAAAGGTTTGGAAAACAGTAATTTGTAAATTAGTTTTGACTTGTATTTCATTGAAAACAATAAACTAATACATTATTTGATGTTTTATCTTATGTTTTTTGTTTCTAAAACACTTATTTCAATGTTAAAAATTACAATAAAATAAAAAAAATACAATTTGGACAGCGAAGCTGGCTTTTCAATGGGAGAATTTATTTAAAAATGTTTTAATTTCATCCCATTAAAAGTGTTTTGATTAGCAGTCTAGAGGGTAGTGAAATGTTATGTGATGTACTGAATGTATTTAGTTTTCTCCACTACTTGTTGGGTGAGGGAAAAAGCAGAATATCACACTGTAATGATTGTCTGCACTGATGTCAAAAGGAGACGTTCGTCCTTAAAAAGATTGCAAATGTAATTGTGAAAAGTGAGTACATTTTCCTTTAAACAAATGTCAATGCAGGGTGACCACATGAATGCCTTCTGCTTTTAGGACACAACAGATGGCTTTACAGTGATTTGTGTTGATTTGAGAAACAGTTTTCATGGATGACGGAATGCATACGGTGCCTTACTGCAACTTTGTGATGTGAAATGCCACGAGTTCAACTCAACAGTGCAGTTCATGAAAAAGGCAATTTGTGGTTTACTGCAGTACTAATGCTTAAATTAGATCTTCTCAATTGATTTTGAGTTATTGTGTTTTTGTATAAAATCCCAAAATGAAATGAATTACTCTAGTGGAGTTATTCTTGCATGTACTCCCAAAAGTTTTGAAATATTAAGAGTTACAATTTCAGCAAATGACAACATCACACCAACAATAGTATCTCACGTAAGAGCACGACCTTGTGTGAATCATTGTCATTATACCAGTTCGATCACTGATAGGCCTATTTATTATCAGATTAGCAGACAAATAGTGACGAAAATTGAATAACATGAAAGCATATTTACTATTATTTGGTTAATAATTAAAGTCAGAACAAACATTTATTTCAAGTGATCATAATTTAATTGGCACTAACAAACATCAGTTTATACAAGCGTTAAATACTTTGTAAATATTAATTGTCTTAATAATGTTGAGGCTTATGAATTATTAACGTGAACTATTAGTAATTGATTTAATTTTAATTCATTTTACCTAAATGTAAAACATTACCAAAAACTACAGCAATTAAGAAGCAAAGGAAGAAAAAGGAAAACAAATAAACTTGGACTATTAATGTATAATTATAAGACAGGAACCACAATAAACTTGGACTATTAATGTATAATTATAAGACAGGAACCACAAGCATCTAGAAGATGCAATGTTTATAACACAACATTGAACATTTCATCTTGTAATTTCAAAAACAAAATTGAACAGTTTGCCCTATTATTCGGCTTGCCCTTTACTATTACCTAAATACTAGATACTCATTGATTTGAAATAAGCCTATGAAACATAATTTCAGTAAAATGTTTATTTATCCTTGCCAAGTTTACACATTTGTGTGGTCTAGCCCAGCAACAGTGTAAACTAGTAGTGTTAAACAGAAGTGGGAAGAGTTGCAGATCACAGTTATTTGCAGTCGGTCACAAAGGATTTCATAGTACTGTGAGATGGGGCAGTGGAGGTCTGCGGGGAAAATAGACATTTGACTTGACATTTGACTTGTACCTGTAAACAAGCACATTATGAGCAGATTGAAATCTCTGAAGTCCCTAAAAACACTGCTGGTGAAGTGGCCAGTCAATAGCGGCCGCTAATAAAACTGGCCGTGCTGTGGCCGCTCAGTGGCGGCCGTTAATAAAACTGGCCGCGCTGTGGCCGCTCAATGGATGCTTCCTGCGCCCACAAGAGCGTCCACTTCCGCCCGGCACGCAAAGATCCAACCCCCTCTCCAAGTGTTGTTAGTCGCTTTGTTTTTCGCAAAAACATGACATTATGATAGGTTTCTTGCTCTAAATACGATTGTACAGCAGACAAGTCAATTGTCAGTGAACATGATGTTTTCGCCTTGACAGCAGCGTTTCATACCGTTCTAAAGCGTTTCTGCGCCTCTAGTGAGCTATTAACGCCTTTTCAGCGCTTTGGAGATGCCAAAACGTGAGCCACTGCGTTTCACAGGTTCATTTTTTCAAGTTTTGTTTCTCGGTTTGTTTTTCGTAAAAAAAAATCACATTATGATAGTTTTCTTACTCTAAACACGTTTGTACAGCAGACAAGTCCATTTTCAATGAACATAATGTTGTCGCCTTCACAGCAGCGTTTCTGACTGTTCTAAGGCGTTTCTGCGCCTCCGGTGAGCTGTAAACGCTTTTTCCGCGCTGTAGAGATCCAAAAACGATAGGCTTAGCATTTCACGGATTCCTCCTTCCAGGTCAAGTTTCTTGTTTTGTTCTTCATGAAAAAAGTGATATTATGATAGTTTTCTTACTGTAAACACGTTTGTTGAACAGACGAGGCGTTTCTGACTGTTCTAAAGCGTTTCACCGCCTCTGGTCAGTTGTAAACGCCTTTTCAGCGCTTTAGAGAGCCCAAAAAGACAGACTTAACATTTCATAGAGTCCTTTGCCCAAGTTGAGTTTCTTGAGTTGTTCTTCAAGAAGAAATGACATTATATTAGTATTCTTACACTAAACACGTTTGTACAAGCGAATAGTCTATTTTCACTATTTCGCTGTAAACGCCCTTTCAGCGATACAGAGATCCTAAAACGTCAGCCTTAGCATTTCACAGAGTGCATTGCCCAAGTTATGTTGCTTTATTCTTCAAGAAAACTTGATATCATGTTAGTTGTCTCACACTTAACGCAGGAGAAAAATATATTTTGAATGAACATGATATTTTCACTTGAACATAAGCGCTTCTGACTCTAAAGCGTTTCGGCGCTTCTGGGTGAGCTTAAAACGCCTTTTTAGTGTATAAGAGAGCCCAAAACGTCAACCTCGGCATTCTACAGAGTCCATTGCTGAAGTTAAATTTCTTGCTTTTTTCATGAAACCCTGACTTTATAGTAGTTTTCTTATATTCAACACGTTTGAACGACAGACAAGTCTATTCTCAACGAACATGATGTTTTCACTTGAAAATAAGGACTGTTCTAAGGCGTTTCGGCGTCTCTGGTGAGCGTAAATCGCGTTTTCAGCGCTTTAGAAATCTCAAAACTACATCCTCAGCATTTCACTGAGTGTTTTACCCAAGTTATGCTTCTTGCTTTGATTTTAATGAAACCGTGACATTATGGTAGTTTTCTTACACTGAACACGATTGTACAGCAGGAAAGTCTATTTTCAATGAACCCAAACGTTTCTGAAAATTCTAAAGAATTTCAGCGATT
>NW_023495428.1:0-463 GCF_904425465.1 Colossoma macropomum
AAACTCCACTATCGATACAGTTAAAGAAGTTCATACTTGTGACTAACCAGAAGGCTTAAGACAGCGAATAGGAAATCTGCATGTCTTTGGTTATACATTCTACTGAATTACTTACAAGACCTGTATTGGCTTCCAGCTTCAGCCAGTATATACAATCTATGAGACCCTTGGTTTGGTCTCATGTCAGTAACTAAGCCATGTGGTCAGGGCTTGTATTGAAAATTAACTGACATTAGAAGTTGCGGTCAGGTTTTGACCCTAACCTTTATTTTGAAATTAAAATAACTAATTCAAAATGAAGAACTTCAAAAAAGTCAGCCTCCATTGAGTCCTAATAGAGTGCTGGGATACTTTAAAATGGCCAATACTGGAGGCCAAGCCCATCCAGTGATTCCTTGGTGCTGAGGTATCTTAGGCTTAATTGCCCTATGAAGCTAAGCAAGGCTGGGCTGGTCTTTTCCTG
>NW_023495429.1:0-2678 GCF_904425465.1 Colossoma macropomum
GGTGACGTCTTAATATAGCTTAAATGCATTTGGACGTCTGCATCTGACATCGACGCGTAACAATGCACTGCGCTTGCATGTGGCGATACTGACAGCGCCTTAATCCTCTCCTTTTTCTCGTGTTGGTCGTGGGGACGTCTTTAATTGGCTTAACATTCTGTGAAGTCTTCTATTAGCATCGAAGACGTCACGATGACAAAAAGCGCTTGCATGTGGCGGATAACCGGCATGGGCATCGCCTTTATCAGCTCCTTTATTTTATTTGTCGTGGTGACTCTTTTAATTTGGCTTATTCAGTTGGAGCGTCTTTCTAGTGCAATCGCTCCACAATAACAAAGGCCTCTTGCAGGTGGCGGATACCGGAAGCGCCTTTCAAATCCTTCTTCTTTTTTGGTGTTTGTCGTGGTGACGTCTTTAATATAACTTATCAGTTGTACGTCTTTCTAAGTGCAATCTGGAGTGCGTCACACTGACAAAACAAAGCGCACTTGCATGTGCGCTATACCGGCAGGCCGCCTTAAATCTCGCTCCTCGTGTTTGTCGTGTGACTCGTCTTTATTCTGCTTATTCAGTTGGACCGTACTTTCTAGTGCAATCGAAGACGTCACATGATAAAGAAACGGCCTTGCATCGTGAAGCGATAGCCGCTGAGCATTTAAATCCGCTCTTGTTTTCGTGTTGTCGTGGTGACGTCTTTAATTTGACTTAATTCATGTGGAACGTCCGTCTAGTGCATCGATAGCGTCACAATGACTAAAAAACAGCGCGCTTAGCCTGTGCTGGATACCACGGCAGGCGCATTTAAATCTCCGCTCCTTTTCTCGTGTTTGTCGTGGGACGTCTTTAATTTGGCTTAAATTCAGTTGGAACGCTCGTTCTAGTGCAATCGAAGGCGCCACAATCACAAAAAAGGCGCTTGCATGTGCGGTACACCGCAGGCGCCTTTTAAATCCGCTACCGTTCTCTAGTAGTTTGTGGTGGTGACGTCTTTATTTGGCTTAATTCAGTTGGAACGTCTGTCTAGTGCAATCGTCAGGCGTCACAATCACAAAAAGGCGCTTGCTGTGGTCGGATCACCGGCAGGCGCCTTAAATCGCGCTCCTTTTTTCGTGTTTGTCGTCTGTGCACGTCTTTGAATTTGGCTTAAATTCAGTTGGTACCGTCTTTCTGGTGCAATCGAGCACGTCACAATGACAAAAAAGGCGCTTGCATGTGGCGGATACCGGCAGTGCGCCTTTAAATCCGCTCCTTTATTAGTATTTGTCGGTGGTGACGTCTTTAATTTTGCGTTAAATTCAGTTGGAACGTCTTTCTCTGTGCATCGAAGGAGTCAGCACTGACTCAGACGGCCTTGCATGTGGCGGATAGCGGCAGGCGCCTTTAAATCCCTCTCCTTTTTTCGTTGTGTGTGGTGACGTCTTTAATTTTCGCTTAAATTCAGTTGAAGGTCTTTTCTAGTGCAATCGAGACGTCACAATGACAAAAAAGGCGCTTGCATGTGGCGGATACCGGCAGGCGCCTTTAAATCCCTCCTTTTCGTGTTTGTCGTGTGACGTCTTTAATTTGGCTTAAATTCAGTTGGAACGTCCTTTCTAGTGCAATCGAAGCGTCACAATGACAAAAAGGCGCTTGCATGTGGCGATAGCGACAGCGCATTAATCCGCTTCTTTTTTGGCGTGTTTGCGTGGTGACGTTTTTTAGTGACTTAAATTCAGTTGGTACTCTAGTGCAATCGAAGCGTCACAATGACAAAACAAGGCGCTTGCATGTGGCGGATACCGGCAGGCGCCTTAAATCCGCTTCTTTTTTCGTGTTTGTCGTGGTGACGTCTTTAATTTGCTTAAATTCAGTTGGAACGTCTTCTAGTGCAATCGAAGACGTCACAATGATAAAAGCGCGCTTGCATGTGGCGGATACCGCTGCAGCATTTAATCCGCTCTTTTTTCGTGTTTTGGTCGTGGTGACGTCTTAATATGACTAAATTCATTGGAACGTCTTTTCTAATGCAATCTCGAAGACGTCACAATGACAAAAAAAGGCGCTTGCATGTGGCGGATACCGCAGGCGCATAAATCCGCTCCTTTTTTCGTGTTTGTCGTGGTGACGTCTTTAATTTGGTCTAAATTCAGTTGGAACGTCTTTCTAGTGCAATCGAAGGCGTCACAATGACAAAAAAAGGCGCTTGCATGTGGCGGATACCGGCAGGCGCCTTTAAATCCGCTCTCTTTTTCGTGTTTGTCGTGGTGACGTCTTTAATTTGCTTAAATCAGTTGGATACTTTTTCTAGTGCAATCGAAGACGTCACAATGACAGCGCTTGCATGTGGCTGATACCGCAGGCAGCAATTTAAAATCCGCTCTCTCTCGTGTTTTGTCGTGTGACGTCTTTAATTTGACTTAATTCAGTTGGAACGTCTATCTAGTGCAATCGAAGGCGTCACAATGACAAAAAAGGCGCTTGCATGTGGCGGATACCGGCAGGCGCCTTTAAATCCGCTTCTTTTTTCGTTTTGTCGTGTGACGTCTTTAATTTGCTAAATTCAGTTGAACGTCTTTCTAGTGCAATCGAAGACGTCACAATGACAAAAAGGCGCTTGCATGTGGCGGATACCGCAGGCGCCTTTAATCCGCTCCTTTTTTCGTGTTTGTCGGGTGACGTCTTTATTTGGCTTAAATTCA
>NW_023495430.1:0-11650 GCF_904425465.1 Colossoma macropomum
AGCTCTAGGAAGACGTTCTAAATGAATTTCAGCCAAATTAAAAGACGTCACCACAAATAAACATGAAAATTAAGCGGATTGAAATCAAACAGCCGCTGTCCGCGATATGCTAGTGCCTTTTTTGTAATTGTTCCGCATTCGAATGCTCTAGGAAGACGTTCCAACTGAATTTCAGCCAAATTAAAAGACGTCAACACACAAAAACAAGAAAATTAAATGGATTAAAATCCACCTGCCGCTATCCGCCATATGCAAATGCCTTCTTTGTGATTGTTACGCATTCGAATGCTCTAGGAAGACATTCCAACTGAATTTCAGCCCAATTCAAAGACGTCATCACAAAAAAAAAGAAAATTAAGCGGATTAAAATCCACCAGCCGCTATCCGCCATATGCAAGTGCCTTCTTTCTCATTGTCACGTATTCGAATGCTCTAGGAAGACGTTCCAACGGAATTTCAGCCGAAATAAAAGACGTCACCCTGAAAAAACAAGAAAATTAAGCGGATTCAAATACAACTGCCGCTATCCGCCACATACACGTGCCTTCTTTGTAATTGTTACGCATTCGAATGCTCTAGGAAGACGTTGTGACTGAATTTCAACCCAATTCAAAGACGTCACCACAAAAAAACAAGAAAATTAAGCGGATTCAAACACAACTGCCGCTATCCACCATGTGCAAATGCTTTTTTGTAATTGTTACCCATTCGAATACGCTAGGAAGACGTTCCAACTGAATTTCAGCCCAATTCCAAGACGTCACCACTAAAAAAAAAAACAAGAAAATTAAGCGGATAAAAGTAGAACTGCCGCTATCCGCCATATGCAAGGGCCTTCTTTGAAATTGTTACGCAATCGAATGCTGTAGGAAGACGTTCCAAGTGAATTTCAGCCCAATTCAAAGACGTCACCCCAAAAAAACAAGAAAATTAAGAGGATTCAAATCCACCTGCGGCTCTCCGCCATATGCAAGTGCCTTCTTTGTAATTGTTCCGCATTTGAAGGCTTTAGGAAGGCGTTCCAACTGAATTTCAGCCCAATTCAAAGACGTCACCACAAAAAAACAAGAAAATTAAACGGATTCAAATATAACTGCCGCTATCCGCGACATGCAAGTGCCTTCTTTATAATTGTTACCCATTCGAATGCTATAAGAAGACGTTCAAACTAAATTTCAGCCAAATTCAAAGACGTCAACACAAAGGAAAAAAAAACAAAATTAAGCGGATTAAAATCCACCTGCCGCTATCAGCCATATGCAAGTGCCTTCTTTGTAATTGTTACGCATTCGAAATTTCTAGGAAGACGTTCCTACTGAATTTCAGCCCAAATCAAAGACGTTACCACAAAAAATATGAAAATTAAGCGGATTAAAATCCACCTGCCGCTATCCGCCATATGCAGGTGCCTTCTTTGTTATTGTTACGCATTCGAATGCTCTAGGAAGACGTTCCAACTGAATTTCAGCCGAATTAAAATACCTCACCACAAAAAAACAAAAAAATTAAGCGGATTAAAACACAACTGCCGCTATCCGCCACATGCACGTGCCTTCTTTGTAATTCTTGCACATTCGAATGCTCTAGGAAGACGTTCCAACTGAACTTCAGCCAAATTCAAAGACGTCACCACAGAAAATTAAGAAGGCACGTGCATATGGTGGATAGCGGCTAGTGGATTTGAATCCGCTTAATTTTCTTATTTTTTTGTGGTGACGTCTTTGAATTAGGCTGGAATTCAGTTGGAACGTCTTCCGAGAGCATTCGAATGCTTAACAATTACAAAGAAATTAAATGGAATTAAATTAAATGAATTTGAACCCACTTAAGTTTGTTGTTTTCTTGTGGTGACGTATCTGAATTGGGCTGAAATTCAGTTGGAACGTCTTCCTAGATCCTTCGAATGCTCTAGGAAGACGTTGTGACTGAATTTAAACCCAATTCAAAGACGTCACCACAAAAAAACAAGAAAATTAAGAGGATTCAAATCCACCTGCCGCTGCCTTCCTTGTAATTATTACGCATTTGAAAGCTCTAGGAAGACGTTCCAACTGAATTTCACCCCAATTAAAAGACGTCACCACAAGAAAAATAAAGAAAATTAAGCGGATTACAATCCAACTTCTGCTATCCGCTTTATGCAAATTACTTTTTTGTAATTGTTACGCATTCAAATGCTCTAGGAAGATGTTCTAACTCAATCTAAGCCACGTTAAAAGACGTCACCAAAAAAAACAAGAAAATTAAGCGGATTAAAATCCACCTGCCGCTATCGGCCACATGCAAACGTCTTTTTTGTAATTGTCGCACATTCAAATGCTCTAGGAAGACGTTCCAACTGAATTTCAGCCGAATTCAAAGACGTCACCACAAGAAAACCCGAAAATTAAGCAAATTCAAATCCACTAGCCGCTATCCGCCATATGCAAGCGCCTTCTTTGTTCTTGTTACGCATTCGAATGCTCTAGGAAGACGTTCTAAATGAATTTCAGCCAAATTAAAAGACGTCACCACAAATAAACATGAAAATTAAGCGGATTGGAATCAAACAGCCGCTGTCCGCGATATGCTAGTGCCTTTGTTGTAATTGTTCCGCATTCGAATGCTCTAGGAAGAGGTTCCAACTGAATTTCAGCCAAATTAAAAGACGTCACACACAAAAACAAGAAAATTAAATGGATTAAAATCCACCTGCCGCTTTCCGCCATATGCAAATGCCTTCTTTGTAACTGTTACGCATTCGAATGCTCTAGGAAGACATTCCAACTGAATTTCAGCCCAATTCAAAGACGTCACCACAAAAAAAAAGAAAATTAAGCGGATTAAAATCCACCAGCCGCTGTCCGCCATATGCAAGTGCCTTCTTTGTAATCGTTCCGCCGTCGAATGCTCTAGGAAGACGTTCCAACTGAATTTCAGCCCAATTCAAAGACGTCACCACAAAAAAAGAAATTTATGCGGATTAAAATCCACCTGCCGCTATCCGCCATATGCAAGTGCCTTCTTTCTCATTGTCACGTACTCGAATGCTCTAGGAAGACGTTCCAACTGAATTTCAGCCAAATTAAAAGACGTCAACACAAAAAAAAACATGAAAATTATGCGGATTAAAATCCACCTGCCGCTATCCGCCATATGCAAGTGCCTTCTTTCTCATTGTCACGTATTCGAATGCTCTAGGAAGGCGTTCCAACGGAATTTCAGCCGAAATAAAAGACGTCACCCTGAAAAAACAAGAAAATTAAGCGGATTCAAATACAACTGCCGCTATCCGCCATATACAGGTGCCTTCTTTGTAATTGTTCCGCATTCGAATGCTCTAGGAAGACGTTGTGACTGAATTTCAACCCAATTCAAAGACGTCACCACAAAAAAACAAGAAAATTAAGCGGATTCAAACACAACTGCCGCTATCCACCATGTGCAAATGCTTTTTTTGTAATTGTTACCCATTCGAATACGCTAGGAAGACTTTCCAACTGAATTTCAGCCCAATTCCAAGACGTCACCACTAAAAAAAAACAAGAAAATTAAGCGGATAAAAGTAGAACTGCCGCTATCCGCCATATGCAAGGGCCTTCTTTGAAATTGTTACGCAATCGAATGCTCTAGGAAGACGTTCCAAGTGAATTTCAGCCCAATTCAAAGACGTCACCCCAAAAAAACAAGAAAATTAAGAGGATTCAAATCCACCTGCGGCTCTCCGCCATATGCAAGTGCCTTCTTTGTAATTGTTCCGCATTTGAAGGCTCTAGGAAGGTGTTCCAAATGAATTTCAGCCCAATTCAAAGACGTCACCACAAAAAAACAAGAAAATTAAGCGGATTCAAATACAACTGCCGCTATCCGCGACATGCAAGTGCCTTCTTTATAATTGTTACGCATTCGAATGCTATAAGAAGACGTTCAAACTAAATTTCAGCCAAATTCAAAGACGTCAACACAAAGGAAAAAAAAACAAAATTAAGCGGATTAAAATCCACCTGCCGCTATCAGCCATATGAAGTGCCTTCTTTGTAATTGTTACGCGTTCGAAATTTCTAGGAAGACGTTCCTACTGAATTTCAGCCCAAATCAAAGACGTTACCACAAAAAATATGAAAATTAAGCGGATTAAAATCCACCTGCCGCTATCCGCCATATGCAGGTGCCTTCTTTGTTATTGTTACGCATTCGAATGCTCTAGGAAGACGTTCCAACTGAATTTCAGCCGAATTAAAATACGTCACCAAAAAAAAACAAAAAAATTAAGAGGATTAAAACACAACTGCCGCTATCCGCCACATGCACGTGCCTTCTTTGTAATTCTTGCACATTCGAATGCTCTAGGAAGACGTTCCAACTGAACTTCAGCCAAATTCAAAGACGTCACCACAGAAAATTAAGAAGGCACGTGCATATGGTGGATAGCGGCTAGTGGATTTGAATCCGCTTAATTTTCTCATTTTTTTGTGGTGACGTCTTTGAATTAGGCTGAAATTCAGTTGGAACGTCTTCCGAGAGCATTCGAATGCTAAACAATTACAAAGAAATTAAATGGAATTAAATTAAATGGATTTAAACCCACTTAAGTTTGTTGTTTTCTTGTGGTGACGTATCTGAATTGGGCTGAAATTCAGTTGGAACGTCTTCCTAGAGCATTCGAATGCTCTAGGAAGACGTTGTGACTGAATTTAAACCCAATTTAAAGACGTCACCACAAAAAAACAAGAAAATTAAGCGGATTCAAATCCACCTGCCGCTATCCGCCATATGCAAGCGCCTTCTTTGTGATTGTTACGCATTCGAATGCTCAAGGAAGACGTTCCAACTGAATTTCAAACAAATTTTAAGACGTCACCACAAAAAACAAGAAAATTAAGCGGATTAAAATCCACCTGCCGCTGCCTTCCTTGTAATTATTACGCATTCGAATGCTCTAGGAAGACGTTCCAACTGAATGTCAGCCCAATTAAAAGACGTCACCACAAGAAAATAAAGAAAATTAAGCGGATTAAAATCCAACTTCTGCTATCCGCTTTATGCAAATTACTTTTTTGTAATTGTTACGCATTCAAATGCTCTAGGAAGATGTTCTAACTCAATCTAAGCCACGTTAAAGACGTCACCAAAAAAAACAAGAAAATTAAGCGGATTAAAATCCACCTGCCGCTATCGGCCACATGCAAACGTCTTTTTTGTAATTGTCGCACATTCAAATGCTCTAGGAAGACGTTCCAACTGAATTTTAGCCGAATCAAAGACGTCACCACAAGAAAACACGAAAATTAAGCAATTCAAATCCTCTAGCCGCTATCCGCCGTATGCAAGCGCCTTCTTTGTTCTTGTTACGCATTCGAATGCTCTAGGAAGACGTTCCTACTACATTTCAGCCAAATTAAAAGACGTCGCCAGAAAAAACCAAGAAATTTATGCGGATTAAAATCCACCAGCTGCTATCAGCCACATGAAAGCGCCTTCATTGTGATTGTTATGCATTCGAATGCGCGAGAAAGACGTTCGAACTTAATTTCAGACCGTCCGCCAAATGCAATTACCTTCTTTGTGATTGTTACGCATTTGAATGCGCGAGAAAGACGTTCGAACTTAATTTCAGACCATTTCAAAGACGTAACCATAAAAAAAATAAATTTATGCGGATTAAAATCCACCAGCCGCTATCTGCCATATGCAAGCACATTCTTTGTGATTGTTACGCATTCGAATGCTCTAGGAAGACGTTCCAACTGAATTTCAAACAAATTTTAAGACGTCACCACAAAAAAACAAGAGAATTAAGCGGATTCAAATTCACCTGCCGCTATACGCTATATGTAAGGGCCTTCTTTGTAATTGTTACACATTCGAATGCTCAAGGTAGACGTTCCAACTGAATTTCAACCAAAAGAAAATACGTCAACATACAACAAATAAGAAAATTATGCGGAGTAAAATCCAGCTGTCGCTATCGACCATATGTAAGCGCTGTCTTTGTAATTGTTACACATTTGAATGTTCTAGGAAGATGTTCCAGCTGAATTTCAGCCCAATTCAAAGACATCACCACAAAAAAACACGAAAACTAAGCGGATGAAAATACAACTGCCGCTATACGCCACATGCAAGTGCCTTCTTTTTAATAGTTTAGTATTTGAAAGCTCTAGGAAGACGTTCCAACTGAATTTCAGCTAAAATAAAAGACACGACCATAAAAAAATGAAACAACTATGCGGATTCAAATCCATCTGCCGCTATCCACCAAATGCAAGTGCCTTCTTTGTGATTATTACGTATTCGAATGCACGAGAAAGACCTTCCAACTTAATTTCAGACCATTTCAAAGATGTATCCACAAAAAAAAGAAATTCATGAGGATTAAAATCCACCTGCCGCTATCCGCTATATGCAAGCGCATTCTTTGTAATTGTTACGCATTTGAATCCTCTAGGAAGACGTTCCAACTGAATTTCAGCCCAATTCAAAGACGTCACCACAAGAAAACAAGAAAATTAAGAGGATTCAAATCCAACTGCCGCTATCCGCCATATGAAAGCGACTTCTTTGTAATTGTTACGCATTCAAATGCTCTAGGAAGACGTTCCAACTGAATTTCAGACAAATTAAAAGACGTCACCACAAAAAACAAGAAAATTAAGCGGATTCAAATCCACCTTCCGCTATCCGCCATATGCAAGTGCCTTCTTTGTAATTGTTACACATTCGAATGCTCAAGGTAGACATTCCAACTGAATTAAAACCAAATAAAATACGTCAACATAAAAAAATAAGAAAATTAAGCGGATTAAAATCCACCTGCCGATATCCACCATATGCAAGTGCCTTCTTTGTAATGGTTACGCATTCAAATACGCTAGGAAGATGTTCCAACTGAATTTCAGCCGAATTCAAAGACGTCACCACAAAAAAACATGAAAATTAAGTGGAGTAAAATCCACCTTCCGCTATGCGCCATATGCAAGCGCCTACTTTCTGATTCTTACGCTTTCGAATGCTCTAGGAAGACGTTCCAACCGAATTTCAGCCAATTTAAAAGACTTCACCTTTAAAAAAGAAGAAAATTAAGCGGATTCAAATCCACCTGCCGTTATCCGCCATATTCAAGTGCCTTCTTTGTAATTGTTACACATGCAAATGTTCTAGGAAGACGTTCCAACTGCGTTTAAGCCAAATTAAAGACGTCACCTCGACAAACACGAAAAAAAAGAAGCGGATTTAAATGCTCCCGCCGCTATCCGCCACATGCGAGCGCCTTTTTTGTCATTGCGACGTCTTCCATTGCACTAGAAAAAAGTTCCAACTGAATTTAAGCCAAATTAAAAACATCAACAAGACAAACATGAAAAAAAGAAGCGGATTTACATGCTCCTGCCGGTATCCGCTTCTTGCGAGCGCCTTTTTTGTCATTGCGACGCCTTCGATTGCACTAGAAAAAAGTTCCAACTGAATTTAAGCCAAATTAAAAACATCAACAAGACAAACATGAAAAAAGAAGCGGATTTATATGCTCCTGCCGCTATCCGCCACATGCGAGCGTCTTTTTTGTCATTGCGACGCCTTCCATTGCACTAGAAAAAAGTTCCAACTGAATTTAAGCCAAATTAAAGACGTCACCTCGACAAACACGAAAAAAAAGAAGCGGATTTAAATGCTCCTGCCGCTATCCGCCACATGCGAGCGCCTTTTTTGTCATTGCGACGCCTTGCATTGCACTAGAAAAAAGTTCCAACTGAATTTAAGCCAAATTAAAGACGTCACTCGACAAAACACGAAAAAAAAATGCGGATTTTACGCTCCTGCCGCTATGCCGCCATATGCGAGAGCCTTTTTGTCATTGCGACGCCTTCGATTGCACTAGAAAAAAGTTCCAACTGAATTTAAGCCAAATTAAAGACGTTACCTCGAGAAACACGAAAAAAAGAAGCGGATTTAAATGCTCCTGCCGCTATCCGCCACATGCGAGCGCCTTTTTTGTCATTGCGACGCCTTCGATTGCACTAGAAAAAAGTTCCAACTGAATTTAAGCCAAATTAAAGACGTCACCTCGACAAACACGAAAAAAAAGAAGCGGATTTAAATGCTCCTGCCGCTATCCGCCACATGCGAGCGCCTTTTTTGTCATTGCGACGACTTCCATTGCACTAGAAAAAAGTTCCAACTGAATTTAAGCCAAATTAAAGACGTCACCTCGACAAACACGAAAAAAAGAAGCGGATTTAAATGCTCCCTGCCG
Organism: Colossoma macropomum; assembly: GCF_904425465.1. Lineage (NCBI taxonomy): Eukaryota > Metazoa > Chordata > Actinopteri > Characiformes > Serrasalmidae > Colossoma > Colossoma macropomum. The sequence continues at coordinate 8,231 of NW_023495430.1, forward strand.
CTATCCGCCACATGCGAGCGCCTTTTTTGTCATTGCGACGCCTTCCATTGCACTAGAAAAAAGTTCCAACTGAATTTAAGCCAAATTAAAGACGTCACCTCGACAAACACGAAAAAAAGAAGCGGATTTAAATGCTCCTGCCGCTATCCGCCACATGCGAGCGCCTTTTTTGTCATTGCGACGCCTTCCATTGCACTAGAAAAAAGTTCCAACTGAATTTAAGCCAAATTAAAGACGTCACCTCGACAAACACGAAAAAAAGAAGCGGATTTAAATGCTCCTGCCGCTATCCGCCACATGCGAGCGCCTTTTTGTCATTGCGACGCCTTCGATTGCACTAGAAAAAAGTTCCAACTGAATTTAAGCCAAATTAAAGACGTCACCTCGACAAACACGAAAAAAAGAAGCGGATTTAATGCTCCTGCCGCTATCCGCCACATGCGAGCGCCTTTTTTGTCATTGCGACGCCTTCCATTGCACTAGAAAAAAGTTCCAACTGAATTTAAGCCAAATTAAAGACGTCACCTCGACAAACACGGAAAAAAAGAAGCGGATTTAACGCTCCTGCCGCTATCCGCCACATGCGAGCGCCTTTTTTGTCATTGCGACGCCTTCCATTGCACTAGAAAAAAGTTCCAACTGAATTTAAGCCAAATTAAAGACGTCACTAGACAAACACGAAAAAAAAGAAGCGGATTTAAACTGCTCCTGCCGCTATCCGCCACATGCGAGCGCCTTTTTTGTCATTGCGACGCCTTCCATTGCACTAGAAAAAAGTTCCAACTGAATTTAAGCCAAATTAAAGACGTCACCTCGACAAACACGAAAAAAAGAAGCGGATTTAAATGCTCCTGCCGCTATCCGCCACATGCGAGCGCCTTTTTTGTCATTGCGACGCCTTCGATTGCACTAGAAAAAAGTTCCAACTGAATTTAAGCCAAATTAAAGACGTCACCTCGACAAACACGAAAAAAAAGAAGCGGATTTAAATGCTCCTGCCGCTATCCGCCACATGCGAGCGCCTTTTTTGTCATTGAGACGACTTCCATTGCACTAGAAAAAAGTTCCAACTGAATTTAAGCCAAATTAAAGACGTCACCTCGACAAACACGAAAAAAAAGAAGCGGATTTAAATGCTCCTGCCGCTATCCGCCACATGCGAGCGCCTTTTTTGTCATTGCGACGCCTTCCATTGCACTAGAAAAAAGTTCCAACTGAATTTAAGCCAAATTAAAGACGTCACCTCGACAAACACGAAAAAAAAGAAGCGGATTTTAATGCTCCTGCCGCTATCCGCCACATGCGAGCGCCTTTTTTGTCATTGCGACGCCTTCCATTGCACTAGAAAAAAGTTCCAACTGAATTTAAGCCAAATTAAAGACGTCACCTCGACAAACACGAAAAAAAAAGCGGATTTTAACGCCCCTGCCGCTATCCGCCACATGCGAGCGCCTTTTTTGTCATTGAGACGCCTTCCATTGCACTAGAAAAAAGTTCCAACTGAATTTAAGCCAAATTAAAGACGTCACCTCGACAAACACGAAAAAAAGAAGCGGATTTAAACGCTCCTGCCGCTATCCGCCACATGCGAGCGCCTTTTTTGTCATTGCGACGCCTTCCATTGCACTAGAAAAAAGTTCCAACTGAATTTAAGCCAAATTAAAGACGTCACCTCGACAAACACGAAAAAAAGAAGCGGATTTAAATGCTCCTGCCGCTATCCGCCACATGCGAGCGCCTTTTTGTCATTGCGACGCCTTCCATTGCACTAGAAAAAAGTTCCAACTGAATTTAAGCCAAATTAAAGACGTCACCTCGACAAACACGAAAAAAAAGAAGCGGATTTAAATGCTCCTGCCGCTATCCGCCACATGCGAGCGCCTTTTTTGTCATTGCGACGCCTTCCATTGCACTAGAAAAAAGTTCCAACTGAATTTAAGCCAAATTAAAGACGTCACCTCGACAAACACGAAAAAAAATATGCGGATTTTAACGCTCCTGCCGCTATCCGCCACATGCGAGCGCCTTTTTTGTCATTGAGACGCCTTCCATTGCACTAGAAAAAAGTTCCAACTGAATTTAAGCCAAATTAAAGACGTCACCATCGACAAACACGAAAAAAAAGAAGCGGATTTAAATGCTCCTGCCGCTATCCGCCACATGCGAGCGCCTTTTTTGTCATTGCGACGCCTTCCATTGCACTAGAAAAAAGTTCCAACTGAATTTAAGCCAAATTAAAGACGTCACCTCGACAAACACGAAAAAAAGAAGCGGATTTAAATGCTCCTGCCGCTATCCGCCACATGCGAGCGCCTTTTTTGTCATTGCGACGCCTTCCATTGCACTAGAAAAAAGTTCCAACTGAATTTAAGCCAAATTAAAGACGTCACCTCGACAAACACGAAAAAAAAGAAGCGGATTTAAATGCTCCTGCCGCTATCCGCCACATGCGAGCGCCTTTTTGTCATTGCGACGCCTTCCATTGCACTAGAAAAAAGTTCCAACTGAATTTAAGCCAAATTAAAGACGTCACCAAGACAAACACGAAAAAAAAGAAGCGGATTTAAATGCTCCTGCCGCTATCCGCCACATGCGAGCGCCTTTTTTGTCATTGCGACGCCTTCGATTGCACTAGAAAAAAGTTCCAACTGAATTTAAGCCAAATTAAAGACGTCACCTCGACAAACACGAAAAAAAAGAAGCGGATTTAAATGCTCCTGCCGCTATCCGCCACATGCGAGCGCCTTTTTGTCATTGCGACGCCTTCCATTGCACTAGAAAAAAGTTCCAACTGAATTTAAGCCAAATTAAAGACGTCACCTCGACAAACACGAAAAAAAAGAAGCGGATTTAAATGCTCCTGCCGCTATCCGCCACATGCGAGCGCCTTTTTTGTCATTGCGACGCCTTCCATTGCACTAGAAAAAAGTTCCAACTGAATTTAAGCCAAATTAAAGACGTCACCTCGACAAACACGAAAAAAAAGAAGCGGATTTAAATGCTCCTGCCGCTATCCGCCACATGCGAGCGCCTTTTTGTCATTGCGACGCCTTCGATTGCACTAGAAAAAAGTTCCAACTGAATTTAAGCCAAATTAAAGACGTCACCTCGACAAACACGAAAAAAAGTAGCGGATTTAACGCTCCTGCCGCTATCCGCCACATGCGAGCGCCTTTTTTGTCATTGAGACGCCTTCCATTGCACTAGAAAAAAGTTCCAACTGAATTTAAGCCAAATTAAAGACGTCACCTCGACAAACACGAAAAAAAGAAGCGGATTTAAATGCTCCTGCCGCTATCCGCCACATGCGAGCGCCTTTTTTGTCATTGCGACGCCTTCGATTGCACTAGAAAAAGTTCCAACTGAATTTAAGCCAAATTAAAGACGTCACCTGACAAACACGAAAAAAAGAAGCGGATT
>NW_023495431.1:0-2058 GCF_904425465.1 Colossoma macropomum
TAAGCAGAGGGCTTAAGAGAGCAAATTGGAAGTCTGCATGTACTCAGTTATATATTGTCCTGAACTACTTTAGAAGGCAGAAGGCCTGTATTGGCTACCAGCTTCAGCCAGTGATACAGACCTATGAGAACTCTTGGTCTGGTCTCATGCCTGAAACTAAGCAATGTGGGGCTTGATCAGGGCTTGTATTGTAAACTAACTCACATTAGAATTTGAATTCAGGTATTGAAATTGACCTTTACTTTGAAATAAGAAATACTTGGGGTGAAGATGAAGAGTTTTTAAAAAGATAGCCTCTATTGATACCTAATACAGTGATGGGATCATTTAAATGGCCAAAACTGGATGCCAGCTGCAAGCAGTTCCCTATGGGGCTGGGATCTCTTAGGGTTGACTTGTATGCTAAGCTAAGCAAGGCTGGTCTAGGTCAGTCACTGGATGGGAGACCATGCTGCCTTGCCAGGAGTTCAAAGTTTTCAACCAACCTTTTACTTTGAAATAAAACCTTGGATACGTTGAAAAGAAGTTCATACTGTGGGACTAAGCAGAGGGCTTAAGAGAGCAAATTGGAAGTCTGCATGTACTCAGTTATATATTGTCCTGAACTACTTTAGAAGGCCAGAAGGCATGTATTGGCTACCAGCTTCAGCCAGTGGATACAGACCTATGAGAACTCTTGGTCTGGTCTCATGCCTGAAACTAAGCAATGTGGGGCTTGATCAGGGCTTGTATTGTAAACTAACTCACATTAGAATTTGAATTCAGGTATTGAAATTGACCTTTACTTTGAAATAAGAAATACTTGGGGTGAAGATGAAGAGTTTTTAAAAAGATAGCCTCTATTGATACCTAATACAGTGATGGGATCATTTAAATGGCCCAAACTGGATGCCTGCTGCAAGCAGTTCCCTATGGGGCTGGGATCTCTTAGGGTTGACTTGTATGCTAAGCTAAGCAAGGCTGGTCTAGGTTAGTCACTGGATGGGAGACCATGCTGCCTTGCCAGGAGTTCAAAGTTTTCAACCAACCTTTTACTTTGAAATAAAACCTTGGATACGTTGAAAAGAAGTTCATACTGTGGGACTAAGCAGAGGGCTTAAGAGAGCAAATTGGAAGTCTGCATGTACTCAGTTATATATTGTCCTGAACTACTTTAGAAGGCCAGAAGGCATGTATTGGCTACCAGCTTCAGCCAGTGGATACAGACCTATGAGAACTCTTGGTCTGGTCTCATGTCCGAAACTAAGCAATGTGGGGCTTGGTCAGGGCTTGTATTGAAAACTAACTCACATAAGAATTTGAGTTCAGGTATTGAAATTGACCTTTACATTGCAATAAGACATACTTGGGATGAAGATGAAGAGTTTTTAAAAAGATAGCCTCTATTGATTCCTAATACAGTGATGGGATCATTTAAATGGCCAAAACTGGATGCCAGCTGCAAGCAGTTCCCTATGGGGCTGGTAACTCTTAGGAGTGACTTGACTGTTAAGCTAAGGAAGGCTGGTCTAGGCCAGTCACTGGATGGGAGACCATGCTGCCTTGCCAGGAGTTCAAAGAGTCTCAACCAAACTTTTACTTTGAAATAAAACATTGGATACGTTGAAAAGAAGTTCATACTGTGGGACTAAGCAGAGGGCTTAAGAGAGCAAATTGGAAGTCTGCATGTATTCACTTATATATTGTCCTGAACTACTTTAGAAGGCCAGAAGGCCTGTATTGGCTACCAGCTTCAGCCAGTGGATACAGACCTATGAGAACTCTTGGTCTGGTCTCATGCCTGAAACTAAGCAATGTGGGGCTTGATCAGGGCTTGTATTGTAAACTAACTCACATTAGAATTTGAATTCAGGTATTGAAATTGACCTTTACTTTGAAATAAGAAATACTTGGGGTGAAGATGAAGAGTTTTTAAAAAGATAGCCTCTATTGATACCTAATACAGTGATGGGATCATTTAAATGGCCCAAACTGGATGCCTGCTGCAAGCAGTTCCCTATGGGGCTGGGATCTCTTAGGGTTGACTTGTATGCTAAGCTAAGCAAGGCTGGTCTAGGT
>NW_023495432.1:0-1944 GCF_904425465.1 Colossoma macropomum
AAAAAAGCACACGAAGGTAAGACTATAGCCTTAGGTATTTTGGGAAATTTGGGGCAATATCACATGTCATTTTATGATGGAATTTGAATATTTTGGACAAAATACATCATGGTCATACATTTTCCAACACATTTTGATGCCTTGGGGTGAATATTAAGGGAATTTAGGAACGGTCAAAAAACGCACACGAAGGTAAGACTATAGCCTTAGGTATTTTGGGAAATTTGGCGAAACATCAAAGTTCATTTTATGATGGAATTTGAATGTTTTGGACAAAATACATCATGGTCATACATTTTCCAACACATTTTGATGCCTTGGGGTGAATATTAAGGGAATTTATGAACGGTCAAAAAACGCACACGAAGGTAAGACTATAGCCTTAGGTATTTTGGGAAATTTGGCGAAACATCACAGGTTCATTTTATGATTGAATTTGAATTTTTGGACAAAATACATCATGGTCATACGTTTTCCAACACATTTTGATGCCTTGGGGTGAATATTAAGGGAATTTATGAACGGTCAAAAAATGCACACGAAGGTAAGACTATAGCCTTAGGTATTTTGGGAAATTTGGCGCAATATCACATGTCTCATTTATGATGAATTTGAATTGTTTGGACAAAATACATCATGGTCATACATTTTCCAACACATTTTGATGCCTTGGGGTGAATTAAGGGAATTTATGAACGGTCAAAAAAAACGCACACGAAGGTAAGACTATAGCCTTAGGTATTTTGGGAAATTTGGCGCAATATCACATGTTCATTTTATGATGGAATTTGAATTTTTTGGACAAAATACATCATGGTCATACATTTTCCAACACATTTTGATGCCTTGGGGTGAATATAAGGGAATTTATGAACGGTCAAAAAACGCACACGAAGGTAAGACTATAGCCTTAGGTATTTTGGGAAATTTGGCGCAATATCACATGTTCATTTTATGATGGAATTTGAATTGTTTGGACAAAATACATCATGGTTCATACATTTTCCAACACTTTTGATGCCTTGGGTGAATATTAAGGGAATTATAGAACGGTCAAAAAACGCACACGAAGGTAAGACAATAGCCTTAGGTATTTTGGAAATTTGGCGCAAACATCACAGGTTCATTTTATGATGGAATTTGAATTTTTTGGACAAAATACATCATGGTCATACATTTTCCAACACATTGTAATGCCCTGGGGTGAATATTAAGGGAATTTAGGAACGGTCAAAAATGCACACGAAGGTAAGACTATAGCCTTAGGTATTTCGGAAATTTGGCGACAATATCACATGTTCATTTTATGATGGAATTTGAATTTTTTGGACAAAATACATCATGGTCATACATTTTCCAACACATTTTGATGCCTTGGGGTGAATATTAAGGGAATTTAGGAACGGTCAAAAAACGCACACGAAGGTAAGACTATAGCCGTAGGTATTTTGGAAATTTGGCGCAAACATCACATGTACATTTTATGATGGAATTTGAATTTTTTGGACAAAATACATCATGGTCATACATTTTCCACACATTTTGATGCCTTGGGGTGAATATTAAGGGAATTTAGGAACGGTCAAAAACGCACACGAAGGTAAGACTATAGCTTAGGTATTTTGGGAAATTTGGCGAAACATCACACGTCATTTTATGATGGAATTTGAATTTTTGGACAAAATACATCATGGTCATACATTTTCCAACACATTTGATGCCTTGGGTGAATATTAAGGGAATTTATGAACGGTCAAAAAACGTACACGAAGGTAAGACTATAGCCTTAGGTATGTTGGGAATTTGGCGCAATATCACATGTTCTTTTATGATGGAATTTGAATTGTTGGACAAAAATACATCATGGTCATACATTTTCCAACACATTTTGATGCCTTGGGTGAATATAAAGGGAATTATGAACTGTCAAAAAAACGCACACGA
>NW_023495433.1:0-5405 GCF_904425465.1 Colossoma macropomum
AAATTCAAGTCTCAAGTTGAGGCCCAAATCAATAAAGGCAAGTCTCAAGTTGAGGTCCTAGTTAATAAAGGCAAATCTCAAGTTGAGGCCTGAGTCACTAAATTCTAGTCTCAAGTTGAGGCGTGAGTCACTAAAGGCAAGTCTCAAGTTGAGGCCCGAGTCAATAAAGGCAAGTCTCAAGTTGAGACCCACGCCAATAAAGTCAAGTCTTAAATTTAAATTTAGATGGCCATACGGTCACTCCAAGCACTAGAGTAAAAAAATCTAGGCGTCATCTTTGATTCCAGTCTCTCTTTTGATACACGTTTGCAACATTGTTAAAACTGCATTCTTTCACTTGTGTAACATCACTAAACTACGTAATATTCTAGCCCTAAACGATGCAGGAAACCTTCTGCATGCATTTAGAACCTCCAGGCTGGACTACTGTAACACCATTTTAGCTGGATGCTTTAACACTTTAATAAATAAGCTCCAACTGGTCCAGAATGCAGCTGCTAGAGTCCTTACAAGGACAAAAAAATTGACCATATATTCCCAATCCTGTCGTCATTACACTGGCTACCTGTTAAATTTCATGTACAGTATAAGATCCTTCTCTTAACGTATAAATCGTTAAATGGCCCCACAGTATCTTAGTGAATTAGTTCAGTCATATGAACCCACACGTACGCTCCGCTCACAAAATAATGGCCTGCTGACAGTTCCTAGAATTAGAAAAACCACAGCAGGTGGTCAAGCATTTTCCTACGTGGCCCCAAAATTGTGGAATCATCTCCCGACCTCTGTCCGGGACTCAGACACACTCACTTTTCTGTTTGCACAAGCATTTTGCTAATATCAGTCGCTGCACTATTAACTCACTAATATCTCTCCATAAACGGACCTGTCCCGTTAATCAATCTCTCTCTCTCTCTCTCCCTCTCTCTCTCTCTCTCTCTCTCCCTCTCTCTCTCTCTCTCTCTCTCTCTCTCTCTCTCTCTCTCTCTCTCTCTCTCACTCTCCTTCCCTTTGTTTGAGCCCCTGCGCAAAGTCTGCCTGAGTTGCCACATGTGAGCCACCAGAGCTGCTAGAGTCACCAGAGCTCCATCTCTGTTGGCTGATCTGCACCTCACCTGTATGAACTGACCCTCCTGCTGCTGCTGCTGCTGCATAAACTCAAACTGTTTAATTAACCATTGCTCCACCTGTTTTCCCCCGTTTTGTAGTATAATAGTTCCTCTCAAGGTTTCTTCCTCTTTCTCTTAGGGAGTTTTTCCTTGCCACTGTCGTTGGCGACGCTCATGGGGGCTCGGACCCGGATTTTTCTGTAAAGCTGCTTTGTGACAACACCTGTTGTAAAAAGCGCTATATAAATAAATTTGACTTGACTTGACTTAAGTTGAGGCATGAGTCACTAAAGTCAAGTCTGAAGTTCAGACCCACACCAATAAAGGCAAGTCTCGAATTGAGTCCCGAGTCAATAAAGTCAAGTCTCAAGCTGAGGCCTGAGTCGATAAAAGGCAAGTCTCAAGTTGAGGCCTGAGTCAGTGAAGGGAAGTCTAAGCTGAGGCTTATGCCAATCAAGGCAAGTCTCAAGTTAAGGCACGAGTCCATAAAGGGAAGTCTTAAGCCAAAGCCTAAGCAAATAAAGGCAAGTCTCAAGTTGAGGTCAGAGTCAATAAAGGCAAGTTTCAAGTTGAGTCCGCAGTCAATAACGTCAATTCTCGAGACGAGGCCCAAGTCCATTAAGACAAGTCTTAAATTTAGGCCCAGGTCAATAAAGTCAAGTCTCAAGTTGAGTCCTGAGCTCAACTTTGTCTTTTGATGGCGTCACTTGCCTGTGTATTACACAAAACCTTTGCAGCTCACTGGCTTGCAATTTTGAATCAAGCTCAGAATATTTCCAGCAGGAAAATTAACCATTAGCCTCCTACCTTCACTAAAACCTCACTACAACACTGTTAGCTCCGTAAACAAATGAGCTTTGTTTACTAACAAAGAACCAGAGCAATATTATATTATTACTGTAATATTACATATACAATATGTAAACATATCAAGTATACAAAAGCGTCAGTGTTTTTAGTTTATTACAGTGTATTCTCGTTACTCATTAATGAATGTATTTAATGGTTGTTTCAGAGTAAATATGTACTTAAACTGAGTGTTACTGCATTGTTCATAAACATGTCATGTACACAAAATCTGTTAATTCCGTTGGGAAAAGAAGAGGTTGAATGTGATTTGACCCAAATTTGATAAATGTTTCCGTTGATGTAAATTACCTACATTTTTCATCAAAAGCAGAACAGACAGGCATAATAAAAGGCCCTCAGCACTGTAGAGATCACAGAGCAGAACCTCCACCAGTGCTAAACATCATGTCCTCTGTTTCTCTTCTGCTGTTTCTGGCAGCTGCGTCCTGTAAGTGGTATTGAAATAACATTACTTCATGGCTTGCGCGGCTCTTAACCATCATTGTTGTAAGAAAACATTGCCTCTGTGAAATGGAACATAAAATAATATATAATATAGTGATGAAGAAATGTTTGGTCCAGTTCTATTGGTCCATTCATCATGAAGTGTTCACACAATGTAAACAACAGCTGGTGTTAAAAAAAGCTAACATTTAAAAAAGGTTTGAATATAAAAAAGACAATATTTAACAAGGTTGGATTTGTTTCCTATAAAATATAACATGTTGTGTTGCTGTTTTTCAGGTGTTCATTCTATTGAACTGATTCAGTCTGAAAATGTGGTTGTGCAGCCCGGAGAGTCTTTTAAGATCTCCTGTAAATTGTCTGGGTTCTCGCTATCCAGCTACTGTCCTTATTGAATACGGCATTCAGCAGGAAAGCCAATGGAATATATTGGATATATGTGTAGCAGCAGCAGCTCAGTGATGGATTCACTAAAGAGCAAAATCAGCTTCACTGCTGACGCTTCCAGCAGCACAGTGTTTTTAACAGGGCAGAATTTCCAGCCTGAGGACAGCGCTGTGTATTACTGCGCTCGGGAGACACAGTTATTCAACCTGCTGTTGCAGCTGTACAAAAACACAAGAGTCAGTTCTAGTGGGATTTCACTTTGCTATAGAAGAAATATGCATAAAAATATTTAGTCACTGTCCAAGAAAATAAAACAAAAATCCCAATAAATAGAAATTTGCATATATATTTGACAAGTGCCAGAGTTAAGTGTGTTCTCCGCAGAGGATGTGTTAATGTATTTTCATTTACAAAATGATGTACTTTGAACAAAGGTGTTCAAACTTTTGCACACAACCATATGTACATAACATTAGTACTGTACTATAATAATAACTGCACTATAATAATAAACAGTTAACACAAGAACAGACAACAATAATATACTGTATGTTTAGATTAAACAGCAAACAGTAAACAAAGAGATAGATAGATAGATAGATGGGCCTCTGATTGAACTTTGCTTTGCTTTGTGAGGCCAGTCAAATTATAATGATCAGATTTTCATTTTCACTGTTATGAAAGATACATGAAATAATAAAAGCATAAAACATAATCACTGTAAAATTGGTCACAAGCATTTCTACACCAAAATTGAATTCATAAGCACTAATACTACAATTCAACTTTAAGGCCTCTGAGGGGCGCTCTTTCTCTACTTTTCACAGCCCTACACTGTAAGGATGCTTAAAGGGATGAGGAGAGCACAGTGAATGTTAGCACACAGTGTCCTTGGATTTATATAAATCTGATAATATCTATTACTAAATTCTGAAAAAAAAAGATATTAAATTTAGATGTTGAGGCTTCTGTGCAATTTCATGATAAATATATTAACGGAAAAATAGAAATGTTTTTTCAGAGTCAATCATCATCATGCAAATCCAGCATCCAGTAAAACTACTTAAGCCAGTCTTAATCAGATCAGTGAGCAGCTTCTCTGAGTTCAGCTTCCACACAAACCATGATCTCCACACCGACACGTCTACTGCTGCTGCTAACAGCTGCATCCTGTAAGTGTATCTGGAACATATTGACACTCTTTCTACACATTTAATATACTGATAGGCTGCTAATATTTTTTAGAGACTGTTATGTCATACTGAATAATTTCATGTTTGTTGTGCACAGGTGTTGAATGTATTGAGCTGGTTCAGCCTGCTGCCATGGTTGTTAAACCTGGACAGTCTTTCTCCATCACCTGTAAGGTTACTGGATATACAGCCATAGGTGGAGGCTACACCATCTGGGTACGACACTCAGCAGGAAAAGCGCCAGAATGGATAGGATATTTCTGCAGTACGAGCAATACTGGGGCCAAAGACTCACTAAAGAGCAAGATCAGCTTCACTGGAGACTCGTCCAGCAACACAGTGCTTTTACAGGGTCAAAACTTCCAGCCTGAGGACACAGCTGTGTATTACTGCGCTCGAGACGCACACTGCTATAAACTGCCAAGGGACCTGTACAATAACCCCTTTAAATGCATAGACAGTCAGCTCCATAATTATTGGTACCCTTGTTCTGTGTACATGATACAGGATATGTATGAAAAATTTAATTCCAAAAGGCTGTAGATCCATTTGTAACAATTTTGGATTTTTTGAAAAGAAAAACAACTGTTGGTAATGGAAAACATATGTTTGTTTCTCACATGAAGGTGGTATAACATAGCACTGATATTCTGTGTATAGCCCGCTCTCAACAAGGAATATTATGAAGGGAAAAAAAAGAAAGAAAAAAAAAAAAATGAAAGTGGTCTGTAACACATTCTGGAACAAAAGTTTAAAATATTAAAAAAGCCTTTATATACTATAATAACAACAACAATAATAATAATAATAATAATAATAATAATAATAATAATACTTATTATTATTATTATTATTATTATTATTATTATTATTATTATTATTATTATTCCTACTAATACTTAACACTGTTAAAGGAGGTGCACTGATTTTGTCTGTGCATAGCCCACTCTCAACAATGAATATTATGGGGATTTTTTTTTTTTTTGAAAGTGGTCTGTAACACATTCTGGAACAAGACCTTATGTATATATATAAACAAAGTTATGCACTATTATAAATAGCATAATAATAAAAAAACATAAAAAGAGTATTATTATTATTATTATTATCATTGCTACTAATACTATTTCTACTACTCATATTAATACTAATCACAAATAGAATACTCAGTTAAATAAATCAAGTTTCTTTATTTAAACTGTACAAGTATACTGGACTCTTATTATGACAGTGGTATTTCAGACAGTGTGTTACATAGTCACTATCCTGTGCTGGTGAAGAAGCAGCATATTCTCTGTAGATTTGTTTGTTCATTAATTTCATAATTCTGACATGGTGTGTCTTCTGCTATGTAACAATATTTATATTCAAAGCGTTAGTTCTACTAGTGTACAAGCTAAAG
>NW_023495434.1:0-692 GCF_904425465.1 Colossoma macropomum
GGTATTTTGGGAAATTTTGGCGCAATGTCCACATGTTCATTTTATGATGGAATTTGAATTTTTGGACAAAATATATCATGGTCCTACATTTTTCCAACACATTTTAATGCCTGGGGGGTGAATAGTAAGGGAATTTATGAACGGTCAAAAAAAAAAAAAAGACGCACAGACGAAGGTAAGACATAGCCTTAGGTATTTTGGGAAATTTGGCGCAATATCACTTTGTCCATTTTATGATGGAATTTTGAACTGTTTGGACAAAATACATCATGGTCATAAAACATTCCCCAAAACATTTTGATTCATTGGGGTGATATTAAGGGAATTTAGACGGTCAAAAACAACACACGAAGGTAGACTACTATGAGTCCTTAAGGTATTTTTGGAATTTGGCGTCAATGTCCGAATTTTGCATTTTATGATGGAATTTGAATTGTTTGGACAAAATATATCTGGTCATTACATTTTCCAACACAATTTTAATGCCTTGGGGTGAATATTTAAGGGAATTTATGAATGGTCAAAAAAAAACGCAAAAGCGAAGGTATCGACTATAAAAGCCTTAAGGTATTTTGGGAAATGTGTCGCAATATCACATGTTCATTTTATGATGGAATTTGAATTTTTTGGGACAAAATACAACATGGTCGTACGTTTTCCCACATTTTGATGCCTTGGGGTGAATATTAAGG
>NW_023495435.1:0-684 GCF_904425465.1 Colossoma macropomum
TTCCTAAATTCCTTAATATTCACCCCAAGCATCAAATGTGTTGAAAACGTATGACCATGATGTATTTTGTCAAACATTCAATGTCCTTCATAAATGGACACGTGATGTTTGCGCCAAATATCTCCAACAATACCTACGCGCTAGTCTTACCTTCGTGTGCGTTATGTGACCGTTCCTAAATGTCCTAATATTCACGCCCACGGCATCAACATGTGTTGGAAAACGTTTAGGACCTGATGTATTTGTCCAAACAATTCACATTCCTTCCTAAAATGACATGTGATTGTTTGCGACAAATGTTCCCAAAATACCTAAGGCTATAGTCGTACCTCGTGTGCGTTTTTGACCGTCATAAATCCCTTAATATTCACCCCAAGGCATCAAAATGTGTTGGAAAACGTTGACCATGATGTATTTTGTCCAAACAATTCAAATTCCATCATAAAATGAACATGTGATATTGCGCCAAATGTCCCTAAATACCTAAGGCTATAGTCTTACCTTCGTGTGCATTTTTTGACCATTCCTAAATTCCCTTAATATTCACCCCAAGGCATCAAAATGTGTTGGAAAATGTATGACCATGATGTATTTTGTCCAAAAATTTCAAATCCATCATAAATGAACATGTGATATTGCGCCAAATTTCCCAAAATACATAAGGCTATAGTCTTACCTTCGTGT
>NW_023495436.1:0-33902 GCF_904425465.1 Colossoma macropomum
ACCACGACAAAGACTATAATGTGCGCGGATTTAAATGCGCCTGGTCTGTATCACCGCCACTGCAAGCACCTTTTTTTTCATTGTGATGCCTCGACTGCACTAGAACGACGTTTCCCACTGAATTTAGCCATTTAAGACGTCCACGACAACACGAAAACAGGAGCGGATTTAAACGTTACTGCCGTATCCGCCACATGCAAGCGACTTTTTGTCATTGTGACGCCTTCGATGCACTCGAAAGACGTTCAAATGAATTTAGCACATTAAGACGTGACCACGACAACACACTAGAAAACGGAGCGGATTTATACGTTACTGCCGGTATCCGCACATGCAAGCGGCCTTTTTGTCATTGTGACTCGTCTCTCTTGCACTAGAATAAGTACCACTGAATTTAAGCCAAATTTCAGACGTCACCCACGACAAACAGCGAAAAGGAGCGGATTTAAACGTTACTGCCGTTTCCGCCACATGCACGCGCCTATTTTCGTCATTCTGACGCCTTCGATTGCACTAGAAAGACGGTGCAACTGACTTAAGCCAATTAAAGTACGTCACACAAAAACATGAGACGGATTTCACGCCGCCTGCCGTATCCGCCACCTGCAGCACTCTTTTTTGTCAGTTCTGACGCCTTCGATTACACTAGCACAGACGTTCCAACTGAATTTAGCCCAATTAAGACGTCACCGACGACAACACGAAAGGGAGCGGATTTAAACGTTACTGCCGGTTTCCGCTCATGCACGCGCCTTTTTGTCATCTGACGCCGTCGAGTGCACTAGAAAGACGGTGCACTGAACTTAGCCAAATTAAAGACGTCACCGACGACAACACGAAAAGGAGCGGACTTAAACGTTACGGCCGGTATCTCGCCACATGCAAGCGCCTTTTTTGTCATTGTGACGCTTCGATTGCACTAGAAAGACGTTCCAACTGAATTGACTTAAGCCAATTAAAGACGTCACCACGACAAAGACTAGAAGTGAGCGATTTAATGCGCCTGTCGGTATCCGCCACATGCAAGCCCTTTTTTTCATTGTGCTGCCTTCCGATTGCACTAGAAAGAGGTTCCACTGAAATTTAAGTCCATTAACGAGGTGAGCACGCACAACGACGAAAAAAGAAGCCTGATTAAAGGTACTGACTTTACGCCGGTATCCGCCACATGTACGCAGCCTTTTTTTTGTCATTGTGTGACGTCCTTCGATTGCACTAGAAAGACGTTCCCACTGAATTAAGCCAATTAAAGACGTCACCACGACAAAACGAAAAAAGGACGGATTTACGTTCCTGCCGTAGCCGCCACATGCACAGCAGCCTTTTTTGTCATTGTGACGCCTCGGTTGCACTAGAAGACCGTTCCCACTGAATTTCAGCCAATTAAAGACGTCACCACACGACAACACGAGCGATTTATTGCTCTGCCACTATCCGCACATGCGAGCACCTGTTGTCATTGCGACTTCCTTCGATGCACTTGAAAAGTTTCCAACTGAATTTAAGCCAATTAAATGCCGTCACCTGCTCGACAACACGGAACAAAGGAGCAGATTTAAACGCTCCTGCCGCTATCGGCCACATGTGAGCTCCTTTTTTTGTCATGGGTCGACGCCTCGATTTCACTAGAAACGAGTTTCCAACTGAATTTCAGCCAATTAAAGACGTCACCGTCGACAAACCGAAAAAGAAGCGGATTAAAGCGCCTGCCGGTATCCGCCACATGCAAGAGCGCCCGTGTGTCATTGTGACGCCTTCGATTGCACTACAAAGTAAGTTGTGTCACTGAATTTAAGAGCCAAATTAAAGAGGTCACCTCGACACACACGAAAAAAGAGCGGATTTTAAAGGCGCCTGAACGTATCCGCCACAGGCCAAGCGCTTTGGTGTCATTGTGACGCTTCGATTGCCTAGAAAGACGTTCCAACTGATTTCAGGTCAATTAAGAGGGAGCAGCACAAACACGAAAGGAGCGATTTATAACGCTCCTAGGTGCCGCTATCAGGCCACATGTGAGAGCGCTTTTTGTCATGGCGACGCCTTCGATTTCACTAGAAAAGAGTTCCACTGAATTACACCAAGTTAAGAGACGTCCCTCGACAACACGAAAGAGCGGATTTAACGGCGCTGCCGGTATCCGCACATGCAAGCGCCCTTGTTGTCATTGTGACGCCTTCGAGTTGCACTACAAAGTATTTCAACTGAATTTAAGCCAATTAAGGAGGTCACCTCGACAACACACAGAAAAAAGAAGCGGATTTAAAGGCGCCTGACGGTACTCGCCACATGCCAAGCGCCTGTCATGTGACGTACGTCGATTGCACTAGAAAGACGGTCCCACTCATTTAAGCAAATTGAAGACGTCACAACAACACACACGTAAAAAGGGGCGGATTTTAATGCGCCTGCACGGTATCCCGCCACATGCAAGCGCCTTTGTGTCATCGAAACGCCTTCGATTGCACGAGAAAGACGGTCCAAAGTCATTTAAGCCAATTAAAGACGTCACCCCAACGACAACCATGGACACGAAAAAGAAGCGGATTAAACAGGCGCCTGTCGTATCCGCCACACTGCAAGCACCTTTTTTTGTCATTGTGACGCCTTCGATTGCACTAGGAAGGCCGATTCCACTTGGAAGAATTTAAGCAAATTAAAGACGTCACCTACGACAAACACGATGAAAGTGAGCGGATTGAAAGGCGCCTGAACGGTATCACGCCACATGCAAGCACCTTTCATGTCATGTGTGACCCCTTCGATTGCAATAGAAGACGTCCAACTGATTTAGCTAAATAAAGGCGTCACCCGACGAAAACGCAAACAGAAGCGGATTAACGCGCGTACCAGGTATCCGCCACATGCAAGCGCCTTTTTTTGGTCATCTGACGCCTTCGATTACACTAGAAAGACGTTTCCACTGAATTTAAGCCAATTAAAGACGTCACGCACGACAAACACGAACATCCGTGAGCGGATTTAAACGTTACTGCCGGTTTCCGCCACATGCACGCGCATTTTTGTCATATGTACGCCTTCGATTGCACTAGAATGACGGTACAAACTGAACTCAGCCAATTAAGACGTCGAACCACGACAAAGAAAGAGACGAGAAAGGATGCTGATTTAATACACGTTACTGCCGTATCCGCCACATGCAGACGCGCCTTTTTGTCATTGTAACGTCTCGATGCCTACAAAGAAGTACCACTGAATTAAGCCAATTAAAGACGTCACCACGACAAACACGGAAACAGCAGCGGATTTAAAAGGCGCCTGCCGTATCCGCCACATGCAAGCGCCTTTGTGTCATTGTGACGCACGTTGTGATTGCACTAGAAATGACGTTCCAACTGAATTTAGTCAAATTAAAGAGGTGTAGCAGGACAA
Organism: Colossoma macropomum; assembly: GCF_904425465.1. NCBI lineage: Eukaryota > Metazoa > Chordata > Actinopteri > Characiformes > Serrasalmidae > Colossoma > Colossoma macropomum. The sequence continues at coordinate 3,391 of NW_023495436.1, forward strand.
ACACGAAAACGAAGCGGATTTAAATGCTCCTGCGGCTACCCGCCACATGCCAGCGCCGTTGTTGTACATGTGTGACGCGTTCGATTTGCACTAGAAAAACGTTCCAACTGATTTCAGCTCAGGCAATTAAAGACGTCACCGCCACGACAAACACGAGTAGCGGATTTAACATGCGCCTGTCGGTATCCGCCCACATGCAAGCGCCTTTTGTGTTTTTTGTCATTGTGACGTCTTCGATTGCACTACAAAGAAAGTACCACTGAATTTAGCCAAATTAAAGACGTCACCACGACAAAACACGAATAAAAGAAGCGGAATTTAATGCGCCTGTCGGTATCACGCCACATGCAGCGCCTTTTCTTTTTGTCATTGTGACGTCTTCGATGCTCTACAAAGAAAGTACCAACTGAATTTAAGCCAAATTAAAGACGTCACCACAACAACGAGGAAACAGGAGCCGATTTAATGCGCCTAGCGCGTATCCGCCACATGCAAGCGCCTTTGTTGTCATGTCACGCCTTCGATTGCACTAGAAAGACGGTCCAACTGAACTTAAGCCAATTAAAGACGTCACCGACGACAAACCGACGAAAATGGCTGATTTAAACGTTACTCGCTGCGGTATCCGCACAGTGCAAGCAGCCTTTTTGTCATTGTGACCCTTCGATTGCACTAGAAAGACGTTCCACTGCACTTTAACCCGCAAATTACAGACGTCCCACGACGAGAAGACTAATAGTGAGGAGCGGATTTAAAGCCGCCTGTCAGTATCCGCCGACATGCAAGCACCTTTTTTTCATTGTGATGCCTTCGATTGCACTAGAAAGAAGTTCCACTGAATTTAAGTCAACTATAGAGGTGAGCACGACAAACACGAAAAAGACCCGATTAAAGGTCTACTGCCGTATCCGCCGCATGTACGCCGCCTTTATGTCATGTGACGCTCGATTGCACTAGAAAGACGTTCCCGACTGAATTTAGCCAATAGACGTCACCACGACACAACCACGAAAAAGGACGGGATTATAACGTTACTGCTGCTGGCCGGTAGCACGCCACATGCACAGCGCCTTTTTTTGTCATGTGACGCCACTCGGATTGCACTAGAAAGGACGTTCCGCACTGATTTAAGCCAACTCTAAGACGTCACCACGACAACACGAAAAAATGAAGCGGATTTAAATGCTCTTAAGCCATATCCGCCACATGCTAGCACCTTTTTGTCATTGCGACTTCTCTGCTTGCACTTGACAAAAAGGTCAACTGATTTAAGCCAATTAAAGACGTCACCGAGGTCAGCACAACACGAAAAAGGATCGGATTTCAACGCTCCTGCCGCGATCGCCACATGTGAGCGCCTTTTTTGTCATGCGACGCCTCGATTCGCTAGAAAAGAGTTCCAACTGAATTTACACCAATTAATTAAGACGTCACGTCGACAAACACGAAAACAGAAGCGATTTAAAGCGCCTGCCGGTATCCGCAACATGCAGCGCCCTTGTTTGTCATTGTGACCCTTCGATTGCACTACAGTAATTCCACTGATTTAGCCAATTAAAGAGAGGTCAACTCGACAACACGAAAAAGAAGCGGATTTAATGCCCTGCCGCTATCCGCCACATGCTAGCGCCATTTTTGTCATTGTGCCGCCTTCGGCTTGCACTTGAACGTACGTCCAACTGAATTGAGTCAAAGTGACAGAGATCACAACCACGACAAACACGAAACAGAAGCGGATTTAAAGGCGCCTGCCGGTATCCGCCACATGCAAGCGCCTTTGGTGTCATTGTGACGCCTTCGATTGCACTAGAAAGACGTTCCAACTGAATTTAAGTCAAATTAAAGAGGTGAGCACGACAAACACGAAAAAGAAGCGGATTTAAATGCTCCTGCGGCTACCCGCCACATGCAAGCGCCTTTGTTGTCATTGTGACGCCTTCGATTGCACTAGAAAAACGTTCCAACTGAATTTCAGCCAAATTAAAGACGTCACCACACGACAACACACGAAAAAAGAAGCGGATTTAAAGGCGCCTGCCGGTATCCGCCACATGCAAGCGCCTTTTTTTGTCATTGTGACGCCTTCGATTGCACTAGAAAGAAAGTACCAACTGAATTTAAGCCAATAAAGACGTCACCACGACAAAGACTAATAAGTGAGCGGATTTAAATGCGCCTGACGGTATCCGCCACATGCAAGCACCTTTTTTTCATTGTGATGCCTTCGATTGCACTAGAAAGACGTTCCAACTGAATTTAAGTCACATTAAAGAGGTGAGCACGACAAACACGAAAAAAGAAGCGGATTTAAAGGTTACTGCTGGTATCCGCCACATGTACGCGCCTTTTTTTGTCATTGTGACGCCTTCGATTGCACTAGAAAGACGTTCCCACTGAATTTAAGCCAAATTAAAGACGTCACCACGACAAACACGAAAAAGGAGCGGATTTAAACGTTACTGCCGGTATCCGCCACATGCAAGCGCCTTTTTTGTCATTGTGACGCCTTCGATTGCACTAGAAAGACGTTCCAAATGAATTTAAGCCAAATTAAAGACGTGACCACGACAAACACGAAAACAGGAGCGGATTTTAAACGTTACTGCCGGTATCTCCGCCACATGCAAGCGCCTTTTTTGTCATTGTGACGTCTTCGATTGTCACTAGAAAGAAGTACCAACTGAATTTAAGCCAATTAAAGACGTCACCACAAAAAACATGAAAAAAAGAACGGATTTAAAGCGCCTGCCGGTATCCGCCACATGCAAGCACCTTTTTTTGTCATTCTGACGCCTTCGATTACACTTGAAAGACGTTCCCAACTGAATTTAAGCCAAATTAAAGACCGTCACACCACGACAAACACGAAAAAAGGAGCGGATTTAAACGTTACTGCCGGTTTCCGCCACATGCACGCGCCTTTTTTTGTCATTCTGACGCCTTCGATTGCACTAGAAAGACGGTGCAACTGTTCTTAAGCCAAATTAAAGACATCACCACGACAAACACGAAAAAGGAGCGTATTTAAAACGTTACTGCCGGTAGTCCGCCACATGCAAGCGCCTTTTTTGTCATCGAAACGCCTTCGATTGCACTACAAAGAAGTACCACCTGAATTTAATCCAAATTAAAGACGTCACCACACAAAGACGAAAAAAGGAGCGGATTTAAAGGCGCCTGACGGTATCCGCCACATGCAGCACCTTTTTTGTCATTGTGACGCCTTCGATTGCACTAGAAAGACGTTCCAACTGAATTTAATCCAATTAAAGACGTCACCACGACAAACACGAAAAAAGAGCGGATTTAAAGGCGCCTGCCGGTATCCGCCACATGCAGCGCCTTTGTTGTCATTGTCACGCCTTCGATTGCACTAGAAAGACGTTCCAACTGAATTTAAGCCAAATTAAAGACGTCACCACGACAAAGACTAAGAAGTGAGCGGATTTAAATGCGCCTGTCGGTATCCGCCACATGCAAGCACCTTTTTTTCATTGTGACGCCTTCGATTGCACTAGAAAGAGGTTCCAACTGAATTTAAGTCAAATTAAAGAGGTGAGCACGACAAACACGAAAAAAGAAGCGGATTTAAAGGTTACTGCCGGTATCCGCCACATGTACGCGCCTTTTTTTTGTCATTGTGACGCCTTCGATTGCACTAGAAAGACGTTCCCACTGAATTTAAGCCAAATTAAAGACGTCACCACGACAAAGACTAATAAGTGAGCGGATTTAAACGTTACTGCCGGTAGCCGCCACATGCACGCGCCTTTTTTTGTCATTGTGACGCCTTCGATTGCACTAGAAAGACGTTCCACTGAATTTAAAGCCAAATTAAGACGTCACCACGACAACACGAGAAGCGGATTTAAAGGCTCTTGCCACTACCCGCCACATGCGAGCACCTTTTTTGTCATTGCGACTTCTTCGATTGCAATTGAAAAAGGTCCAACTGAATTTAAGCCAAATTAAAGACGTCACCTCGACAAACACGAAAAAGGAGCGGATTTAAACGCTCCTGCCGCTATCGGCCACATGTGAGCGCCTTTGTTGTCATTGTGACGCCTTCGATTTCACTAGAAAAGAGTTCCAATGAATTTAAGCCAAATTAAAGACGTCACCACGACAAACACGAAAAAGAAGCGAATTTAAAGGCGCCTGCCGGTATCCGCCACATGCAAGCACCTTTTTTGTCATTGTGACGTCTTCGATTGCACTACAAAGAAAGTACCAACTGAATTTAAGTCAAATTAAAGACGTCACCACGACAAAGACTAATAAGTGAGCGGATTTAAATGCGACTGTCGGTATCCGCCACATGCAAGCACCTTATTTCATTGTGATGCCTTCGATTGCACTAGAAAGACGTTCCCACTGAATTTAAGCCGAATTAAAGACGTCACCACGACAAACACGAAAAAAGGAGCGGATTTAAACGTTACTGCCGGTATCCGCCACATGCAAGCGACTTTTTTGTCATTGTGACGCCTTCGATTGCACTAGAAAGACGTTCCAAATGAATTTCAGCCAAATTAAAGACGTGACCACGACAAACACGAAAAAAGGAGCGATTTAAACGTTCTGCCGGTATCCGCCACATGCAAGCGCCTTTTTGTCATTGTGACGTCTTCTATTGCACTAGAAAGAAAGTACCAACTGAATTTAAGCCAAATTAAAGACGTCACCACGACAAACACAAAAAAAGAAGCGGATTTAAAGGCGCCTGCGCTATCCGCCACATGCTAGCACCTTTTTTGTCATTGTGACGCCTTCGATTGCACAAGTCAAATTAAGGAGATCACACCACAACACGAAACCGAAGCGGATTTAAAGGCGCCTGCCGGTATCCGCCACATGCAAGCGCCTTTGGTGTCATTGTGACGCCTTCGATTGCACTAGAAAGACGTTCCAACTGAATTTAAGTCAAATTAAAGAGGTGAAGCACGACAACACGAAAAAGAGCGGATTTAAATGCTCCTGCGGCTACCCGCCACATGCAAGCGCCTTTGGTGTCATTGTGACGCCTTCGATTGCACTAGAGAAACGTTCCAACTGAATTTCAGCCAAATTAAAGACGTCACCACGACAAACACGAAAAAAGAAGCGAATTTAAAGGCGCCTGCCGGTATCCGCCACATGCAAGCACCTTTTTTTGTCATTGTGACGTCTTCGATTGCACTACAAAGAAGTACCAACTGAATTAAGTCAAATTAAAGACGTCACCACGACAAAGACTATAAGTGAGCGGATTTAAATGCGACTGTCGGTATCGCGCCACATGCAAGCACCTTATTTTCATTGTGATGCCTTCGATGCACTAGAAAGACGTGTTCCACTGAATTTAAGCCGAATTAAAGACGTCACCACGACAAACACGAAAAAAGGAGCGGATTTAAACGTTACTGCCGGTATCCGCCACATGCAAGCGACTTTTTTGTCATTGTGACGCCTTCGATTGCACTAGAAAGACGTTCCAAATGAATTTCAGCCAAATTAAAGACGTGACCACGACAAACACGAAAAAGGAGCGGATTTAAACGTTACTGCCGGTATCCGCCACATGCAAGCGCCTTTTTTGTCATTGTGACGTCTTCTATTGCACTAGAAAGAAAGTACCAACTGAATTTAAGCCAAATTAAAGACGTCACCACAAAAAACATGAAAAAAAGAAACGGATTTAAAGGCGCCTGCCGGTATCCGCCACATGCAAGCACCTTTTTTTGTCATTCTGACGCCTTCGATTACACTAGAAAGACGTTCCAACTGATTAGCCAAATTAAGACGTCACCACGACAAACACGAAAAAAGGAGCGGATTTAAACGTTACTGCCGGTTTCCGCCACATGCACGCGCCTTTTTTTGTCATTGTGACGCCTTCGATTGCACTAGAAAGACGGTGCAACTGAACTTAAGCCAAATTAAAGACGTCACCACGACAAACACGAGAAAGGAGCGGACTTAAACGTTACTGCCGGTATCCGCCACATGCAAGCGCCTTTTTTTGTCATTGTGACGCCTTCGATTGCACTACAAAGAAAGTACCAACTGAATTTAAGCCAAATTAAAGACGTCACCACAACAAAGACGAAAAAAGGAGCGGATTTAAAGGCGCCTGACGGTATCCGCCACATGCAAGCACATTTTTTTGTCATTGTGACGCCTTCGATTGCACTAGAAAGACGTTCCAACTGAATTTAATCCAAATTAAAGACGTTGCCACGACAAACACGAAAAAAGGAGCGGATTTAAAGGCGCCTGCCGGTATCCGCCACATGCAAGCGCCTTTGTTGTCATTGTCACGCCTTCGATTGCACTTGAAAGACGGTCCAACTGAACTTAAGCCAAATTAAAGACGTCACCTCGACAAACACGAAAAATGGAGCGGATTTAAACGTTACTGCCGGTATCCGCCACATGCAAGCGCCTTTTTTGTCATTGTGACGCCTTCGATTGCACTAGAAAGACGTTCCAACTGAATTTAAGCCAAATTAAAGACGTCACCACGACAAAGACTAAGAAGTGAGCGGATTTAAAGGCGCCTGTCGGTATCCGCCACATGCAAGCACCTTTTTTTTCATTGTGATGCCTTCGATTGCACTAGAAAGAGGTTCCAACTGAATTTAAGTCAAATTAAAGAGGTGAGCACGACAACACGAAAAAGAAGCGGATTTTAAGGTTACTGCCGGTATCCGCCACATGTACGCGCCTGTTATTTGGCATTGTGACGCCTTCGATTGCACTAGAAAGACGTTCCCACTGATTTAAGCCAATTAAAGACGTCACCACGACAAACACGAAAAAGAAGCGGATATAAATTCTCCTGCCGCGATCCGCCACATGCAAGCGCCTTGGTTGTCATTGTCACGTCTTCGGTTGCACTAGAAAGACGTTCCCACTGAATTTAAGTCAAATTAAAGACGTCACCACCACTCATACTAATAAAGGTACGGATTTAAAGGCGCCTGCCGGTATCCGCCACATGCAAGCGCCTTTTTTTGTGATTCTGGACGCCTTCGATTGCACTAGAAAGACGTTCCAACTGAATTTCAGCCAATTAAAGACGTCACCACGACAAACACGAAAAAAGGAGCGAATTGAAAGGCGCCTGCCGGTATCCGCCACATGCAAGCGCCTTTTTTTTGTCATTGTGACGTCTTCGATTGCACTAGAAAGACGGTCCAACTCAATTTAAGCCAAATTGAAGACGTCACCACAACAAACACGAAAAAAGGGGCGGATTTAAATGCGCCTGCCGGTATCCGCCACATGCAAGCGCCTTTGTTGTCATCGAAACGCCTTCGATTGCACTAGAAAGACGGTCCAAGTCAATTTAAGCCAAATTAAAGACGTCACCACGACAAACACGAAAAAAGAAGCGGATTTAAAGGCGCCTGTCGGTATCCGCCACATGCAAGCACCTTTTTTTGTCATTGTGACGCCTTCGATTGCACTAGGAAGACGTTCCAACTGAATTTAAGCCAAATTAAAGACGTCACCACGACAAACACGATGAAAGGAGCGGATTGAAAGGCGCCTGACGGTATCCGCCACATGCAAGCACCTTTCATGTCATTGTGACGCCTTCGATTGCACTAGAAAGACGTTCCAACTGAATTTAAGCCAAATTAAAGACGTCACCACGAAAAACACCAAAACAATAGCGGATTTAAAGGCGCTTACCGGTATCCGCCACATGCAAGCGCCTATTTTTGTCATTCTGACGCCTTCGATTACACTAGAAAGACGTTCCAACTGAATTTAAGCCAAATTAAAGACGTCACCACGACAAACACGAAAACCGGAGCGGATTTAAACGTTACTGCCGGTTTCCGCCACATGCACGCGCCTTTTTTTGTCATTGTGACGCCTTCGATTGCACTAGAAAGACGGTACAACTGAACTCAAGCCAAATTAAAGACGTCACCACGACAAACACGAAAAATGGAGCGGATTTAAAGGCGCCTGCCGGTATCCGCCACATGCAAGCGCCTTTGTTGTCATTGTGACGGCTTCGATTGCACTACAAAGAAAGGACCAACTGAATTTAAGCCAAATTAAAGACGTCACCACGACAACACGAAACAGAAGCGGATTTAACGGCGCCTGCCGGTATCCGCCACATGCAAGCGCCTTTTTTTTTGTCATTGTGACGTCTTCGATTGCACTACAAAGAAAGTACCAACTGAATTTAAGCCAAATTAAAGACGTCACCACGACAAAGACTAATAAGTGAGCGGATTTAAATGCGCCTGTCGGTATCCGCCACATGCAAGCACCTTTTTTTTCATTGTGACGCCTTCGATTGCACTAGAAAGACGTTCCAACTGAATTTAAGTCAAATTAAATAGGTGAGCACGACAAACACGAAAAAGAAGCGGATTTAAAGGTTACTGCCGGTATCCGCCACATGTACGCGCCTTTTTTTGTCATTGTGACGCCTTCGATTGCACTAGAAAGACGTTCCCACTGAATTTAAGCCAAATTAAAGACCTCACCACGACAAACACGAAAAAAGGAGCGGATTTAAACGTTACTGCCGGTATCCGCCACATGCAAGCGCCTTTTTTGTCATTGTGACGCCTTCGATTGTACTAGAAAGAAGCTCCAAATGAATTTAAGCCAAATTAAAGACGTGACCACGACAAACACGAAAAAAGGAGCTTATTTAAACGTTACTGCCGGTATCCGCCACATGCAAGCGCCTTTTTTGTCATTGTGACGTCTTCTATTGCACTAGAAAGAAAGTACCAACTGAATTTAAGCCAAATTAAAGACGTCACCACAAAAAACATGAAAAAAAGAAACGGATTTAAAGGCGCCTGCCGGTATCCGCCACATGCAAGCACAATTTTTTGTCATTCTGACGCCTTCGATTACACTAGAAAGACGTTCCAACTGAATTTCAGCCAAATTAAAGACGTCACCACGACAAACACGAAAAAAGGAGCGGATTTAAACGTTACTGCCGGTTTCCGCCACATGCACGCGCCTTTTTTGTCATTCTGACGCCTTCGATTGCACTAGAAAGACGGTGCAACTGAACTTAAGCCAAACTAAAGACGTCACCACGACAAACACGAAAAAAGGACGGGATTTAAACGTTACTGCCGGTATCCGCCACATGCAAGCGCCTTTTTTTGTCATTGTGACGCCTTCGATTGCACTACAAAGAAAGTACCAACTGAATTTAAGCCAAATTAAAGACGTCACCACAACAAAGAGGAAAAAAGGAGCGGATTTAAATGCGCCTGCCGGTATCCGCCACATGCAAGCACCTTTGTTGTCATTGTGACGCCTTCGATTGCACTAGAAAGACGGTCCAACTGAACTTAAGCCAAATTAAAGACGTCACCACGACAAACACGAAAAATGGAGCGGATTTAAACGTTACTGCCGGTATCCGCCACATGCAAGCGCCTTTTTTGTCATTCTGACGCCTTCGATTGCACTTGAAAGACGTTCCAACTGAATTGAAGTCAAATTAAGGAGATCACAACCACAAACACGAAAACAGAAGCGGATTTAAAGGCGCCTGCCGGTATCCGCCACATGCAAGCGCCTTTGGTGTCATTGTGACGCCTTCGATTGCACTAGAAAGACGTTCCAACTGAATTTAAGCCAAATTAAAGACGTCACCACGAAAAACACCAAAACAGAAGCGGATTTAAAGGCGCTTACCGGTATCCGCCACATGCAAGCGCCTTTTTTTGTCATTCTGACGCCTTCGATTACACTAGAAAGACGTTCCAACTGAATTTAAGCCAAATTAAAGACGTCACCACGACAAACACGAAATCCGGAGCGGATTTAAACGTTACTGCCGGTTTCCGCCACATGCACGCGCCTTTTTTTGTCATTCTGACGCCTTCGATTGCACTAGAAAGACGGTACAACTGAACTCAAGCCAAATTAAAGACGTCACCACGACAAACACGAAAAATGGAGCGGATTTAAACGTTACTGCCGGTATCCGCCACATGCAAGCGCCTTTTTTGTCATTGTAACGTCTTCGATTGCACTACAAAGAAAGTACCAACTGAATTTAAGCCAAATTAAAGACGTCACCACGACAAACACGAAAACAGAAGCGGATTTAAAGGCGCCTGCCGGTATCCGCCACATGCAAGCGCCTTTGGTGTCATTGTGACGCCTTCGATTGCACTAGAAAGACGTTCCAACTGAATTTAAGTCAAATTAAAGAGGTGAGCACGACAAACACGAAAAAGAAGCGGATTTAAATGCTCCTGCGGCTACCCGCCACATGCCAGCGCCTTTGTTGTCATTGTGACGCGTTCGATTGCACTAGAAAAACGTTCCAACTGAATTTCAGCCAAATTAAAGACGTCACCACGACAAACACGAAAAAAGAAGCGGATTTAAATGCGCCTGTCGGTATCCGCCACATGCAAGCGCCTTTTTTTTGTCATTGTGACGTCTTCGATTGCACTACAAAGAAAGTACCAACTGAATTTAAGCCAAATTAAAGACGTCACCACGACAAAGACTAATAAGTGAGCGGATTTAAATGCGCCTGTCGGTATCCGCCACATGCAAGCACCTTTTTTCATTGTGATGCCTTCGATTGCACTAGAAAGACGTTCCAACTGAATTTAAGTCAAATTAAAGAGGTGAGCACGACAAACACGAAAAAAGAAGCGGATTTAAAGGTTACTGCCGGTATCCGCCACATGTACGCGCCTTTTTTTTGTCATTGTGACGCCTTCGATTGCACTAGAAAGACGTTCCAACTGAATTTAAGCCAAATTAAAGACGTCACCACGACAAAAACGAAAAAAGGACGGGATTTAAACGTTACTGCCGGTAGCCGCCACATGCACGCGCCTTTTTTTGTCATTGTGACGCCTTCGATTGCACTAGAAAGACGTTCCCACTGAATTTAAGCCAAATTAAAGACGTCACCACGACAAACACGAAAAAAAGAAGCGGATTTAAATGCTCTTGCCACGTTCCGCCACATGCGAGCACCTTTTTTGTCATTGCGACTTCTTCGATTGCACTTGAAAAAGGTCCAACTGAATTTAAGCCAAATTAAAGAAGTGACCTCGACAAACACGAAAAAAGGAGCGGATTTAAAGGCGCCTGCCGGTATCCGCAAAATGCAAGCGCCTTTTTTTGTCATTGTGACGCCTTCGATTGCACTACAAAGAAAGTACCAACTGAATTTAAGCCAAATTAAAGACGTCACCTCGACAAACACTAAAAAAGAAGCGGATTTAAAGGCGCCTGCCGGTATCCGCCACATGCTAGCGCCTTTTTTTGTCATTCTGACGCCTTCGATTACACTAGAAAGACGTTCCAACTGAATTTAAGCCAAATTAAAGACATCACCACGACAAAGACGAAAAAAGAAGCGGATTGAAAGGCGCCTGTCGGTATCCGCCACATGCAAGCACCTTTTTTTGTCATTGTGACGCCTTCGATTGCACTAGAAAGACGTTCCAACTGAATTTAATCCAAATTAAAGACGTTGCCACGACAAACACGAAAAAAGTAGCGGATTTAAAGGCGCCTGCCGGTATCCGCCACATGCAAGCGCCTTTGTTGTCATTGTCACGCCTTCGATTGCACTAGAAAGACGGTCCAACTGAACTTAAGCCAAATTAAAGACGTCACCACGACAAACCCGAAAAATGGAGCGGATTTAAACGTTACTGCCGGTATCCGCCACATGCAAGCCCCTTTTTTGTCATTGTGACGCCTTCGATTGCACTAGAAAGACGTTCCAACTGAATTTAAGCCAAATTAAAGACGTCACCACGACAAAGACTAATAAGTGAGCGGATTTAAATGCGCCTGTCGGTATCCGCCACATGCAAGCACCTTTTTTTCATTGTGATGCCTTCGATTGCACTAGAAAGAGGTTTCAACTGAATTTAAGTCAAATTAAAGAGGTGAGCACGACAAACACGAAAAAAGAAGCGGATTTTAAGGTTACTGCCGGTATCCGCCACATGTACGCGCCTGTTATTTGGCATTGTGACGCCTTCGATTGCACTAGAAAGACGTTCCCACTGAATTTAAGCCAAATTAAAGACGTCACCACGACAAACACGAAAAAGAAGCGGATATAAATTCTCCTGCCGCGATCCGCCACATGCAAGCGCCTTTGTTGTCATTGTCACGTCTTCGGTTGCACTAGAAAGACGTTCCCACTGAATTTAAGTCAAATTAAAGACGTCACCACCACTCATACTAATAAAGGAACGGATTTAAAGGCGCCTGCCGGTATCCGCCACATGCAAGCGCCTTTTTTTGTGATTCTGACGCCTTCGATTGCACTAGAAAGACGTTCCAACTCAATTTCAGCCAAATTAAAGACGTCACCACGACAAACACGAAGAAAAGGAGTGGATTTAAAGGCGCCTGCCTGTATCCAAATTAAAGACGTGACCACGACAAACAGGAAAAAAGAAGCGGATTGAAAGGCGCCTGTCGGTATCCGCCACATGCCGCCGCCTTTTTTTTTGTCATTGTGACCCCTTCGATTGCACTAGAAAGACGGTCCAACTCAATTTAAGCCAAATTAAAGACGTCACCACGACAAACACGAAAAAAGGAGCGGATTTAAAGGCGCCTGCTGGTATCCGCCACATGCAAGCGCCTTCGGTGTTATTGTGACGCCTTCGATTGCACTAGAAAGACTTTCCAACTCAATTTAAGTCAAATTCAAGACGTCACCACGACAAACACGAAAAAAGAAGCGGATTTAAAGGCGCCTGCCGGTATCCGCCACATGCACGCGCCTTTTTTTGTCATTGTGACGCCTTCAATTGCGCTAGAAAGACGTTCCAACTGAATTTAAGCCAAATTAAAGACGTCACCACGACAAATACTAATAAGTGAGCGGCTTTAAAGGCGCCTGCCGGTATCCGCCACATGCACGCGCCTTTTTTTGTCATTGTGATGCCTTCGATTGCACTAGAAAGACGTTTCAACTGAATTTAAGCCAAATTAAAGACGTCACCACAACAAAGACGAAAGAAGGAGCGGATTTAGAGGCGCCTGCCGGTATCCAAATTAAAGACGTCACCAGGACAAACACGAAAAAAGAAGCGGATTGAAAGGCGCCTGACGGTATGCGCCACATTCCAGCGCCTTTTTTGTCATTGTGACGCCTTCGATTTCATTAGAAAGACGTTCCAACTGAATTTAAGCCAAATTAAAGACGTCACCTCGACAAACACGAAAAAAGGAGCGGATTTAAACGCTCCTGCCGCTATCGGCCACATGTGAGCGCCTTTTTTGTCATGGCGACGCCTTCGATTTCACTAGAAAAGAGTTCCAACTGAATTTACACCAAATTAAAGACGTCACCTCGACAAACACGAAAAAAGAAGCGGATTTAAAGGCGCCTGCCGGTATCCGCAACATGCAAGCGCCCTTGTTGTCATTGTGACGCCTTCGATTGCACTACAAAGTAATTTCAACTGAATTTAAGCCAAATTAAAGAGGTCACCTCGACAAACACGAAAAAAGAAGCGGATTTAAAGGCGCCTGCCGCTATCCGCCACATGCTAGCACCTTTTTTGTCATTGTGACGCCTTCGATTGCACTTGAAAGACATTCCAACTGAATTTAAGTCAAATTAAAGAGGTGAGCACGACAAACACGAAAAAGGAGCGGATTTAAATGCTCCTGCGGCTACCCGCCACATGCAAGCGCCTTTGGTGTCATTGTGACGCGTTCGATTGCACTAGGAAAACGTTCCCACTGAATTTAAGCCAAATTAATGACGTCACCACGACAAAGACTAATAAGTGAGCGGATTTAAACGTTACTGCCGGTATCCGCCACATGCAAGCGCCTTTTTTTTGTCATTGTGACGTCTTCGATTGCACTACAAAGAAAGTACCAACTGAATTTAAGCCAAATTAAAGACGTCTCCACGACAAAGACTAATAAGTGAGCGGATTTAAATGCGACTGTCGGTATCCGCCACATGCAAGCACCTGTTTTTTCATTGTGATGCCTTCGATTGCACTAGAAAGACGTTCCAACTGAATTTAAGTCAAATTAAAGAGGTGAGCACGACAAACACGAAAAAATAAGCCGATTTAAAGGTTACTGGCGGTATCCGCCACATGCACGCGCCTTTTTTTGTCATTGTGACGCCTTCGATTGCACTAGAAAGACGTTCCAACTGAATTTAAGCCAAATTAAAGACGTGACCACGACAAACACGAAAAAAGGAGCGGATTTAAACGTTACTGCCGGTTTCCGCCACATGCAAGCGCCTTTTTTGTCATTGTGACGTCTTCTATTGCACTAGAAAGAAAGTACCAACTGAATTTAAGCCAAATTAAAGACGTCACCACAAAAAACATGAAAAAAAGAAACGGATTTAAAGGCGCCTGCCGGTATCCGCCACATGCAAGCACCTTTTTTTGTCATTCTGACGCCTTCGATTACACTAGAAAGACGTTCCAACTGAATTTAAGCCAAATTAAAGACGTCACCACGACAAACACGAAAAAAGAGGCGGATTTAAAGGCGCCTGCCGGTATCCGACAAATGCACGCGCCTTTGTCATTGTGACGCCTTCTATTGCACTACAAAGAAAGTACCAACTGAATTTAAGCCAAATTAAAGACGTCACCACAACAAACACGAAAAAAGAAACGGATTTCAAGGCGACTGCCGCGATCCGCCACATGCAAGCACCTTTTTTTTGTCATTGTGACGCCGTCGATTGCACTTGAAATACGTTCCAACTGAATTTAAGCCAAATTCAAGACGTTGCCACGACAAACACGAAAAAAGGAGCGGATTTAAAGGCGTCTGCCGGTATCCGCCATATGCAAGCGTCTTTGGTGTCATCGTGACGCCTTCGATTGCACTAGAAAGACGTTCCAGCTGAATTTCAGCCAAACTAAAGACGTCACCACGACAAACACGAAAACAGAAGCGGATTTAAAGGCGCCTACCGGTATCCGCCACATTGCAAGCGCCTTTTTCTGTCATTGTGACGCCTTCGATTGCACTAGAAAGACGTTCCAGCTTAATTTCAGCCAAATTAAAGACGTCACCACGACAAATACTAATCAGTGAGCGGATTTAAAGGCGCCTGCCGGTTTCCGCCACATGCAAGCGCCTTTTTTTGTCATTCTGACGCCTTCGATTGCGCTAGAAAAAAATTTCCAACTGAATTTAAGCCAAATTAAAGAGGTCACCTCGATAAACACTAAAAAGTACCGGATTGAAATGCTCTTACCACTATCGGCCACATGCGAGCGCCTTTTATGTCATTGCTACGCCTTCGATTGCACCAGAAAAAAGTTCCAGCTGAATTTAAGCCAAATTAAAGACGTCACCACGACAAACACCAAAGAAGGAGCGGATTTAAAGGCGCCTGTCGGTATCCGCCACATGCAAGCACCTTTTTTTCATTGTGATGCCTTCGATTGCACTAGAAAGAGGTTCCAACTGAATTTAAGTCAAATTAAAGAGGTGAGCACGACAAACACGAAAAAAGAAGCGGATTTAAAGGTTACTGCCGGTATCCGCCACATGTACGCGCCTTTTTTTTGTCATTGTGACGCCTTCGATTGCACTAGAAAGACGTTCCCACTGAATTTAAGCCAAATTAAAGACGTCACCAAGACAAACACGAAAAAAGGACGGGATTTAAACGTTACTGCCGGTAGCCGCCACATGCACGCGCCTTTTTTTGTCATTGTGACGCCTTCGATTGCACTAGAAAGACGTTCCCACTGAATTTAAGCCAAATTAAAGACGTCACCACGACAAACACGAAAAAAAGAAGCGGATTTAAATGCTCTTGCCACTATCCGCCACATGCGAGCACCTTTTTTGTCATTGCGACTTCTTCGATTGCACTTGAAAAAGGTCCAACTGAATTTAAGCCAAATTAAAGACGTCACCTCGACAAACACGAAAAAAGGAGCGGATTTAAAAGCGCCTGCCTGTATCCGCAAAATGCAAGCGCCCTTGTTGTCATTGTGACGCCTTCGATTGCACTACAAAGTAATTCCAACTGAATTTAAGCCAAATTAAAGAGGTCACCTCGACAAACACGAAAAAAGAAGAGGATTTAAAGGCGCCTGCCGCTATCCGCCACATGCTAGCGCCTTTTTTGTCATTCTGACGCCTTCGATTACACTAGAAAGACGTTCCAACTGAATTTAAGCCAAATTAAAGACGTCACCTCGACAAACACGAGAAAAGAAGCGGATTTAAAGGCGCCTGCCGGTATCCGCCACATGCAATCGCCAATATTGTCATTGTGACGACATCGATTGCACTACAAAGTAGTTCCAACTGAATTTCAGCCAAATTAAAGACGTGACCACGACAAACACGAAAAAGAAGCGGATTTAAATTCTCCTGCCGCGATTCCCCACATGCAAGCGCCTTTGTTGTCATTGTCACGTCTTCGGTTGCACAACAAAGAAAGTACCAACTGAATTTAAGTCAAATTAAAGACGTCACCACGACAAAAACGATAGAGGGAGCGGATTTAACGGCGCCTGCCGGTATCCGCCACATGCAAGCGCCTTTTTTGTCATTGTGACGCCTTCGATTGCACTATAAAGACGTTCCAACTGAATGTAAACTAAAATAAATATGTGACAACGACAAAAACCAAAAAAGGAGCGGATTTAAAGGCGCCTGCCGGTATCCGCCACATGCATGCGCCTTTTTTTTATTGTGACGCCTTCGATTGCACTAGAAAGACGTTCAAACTGAATTTAAGCCTAATTAAAGACGTCATCACCACTCATACTAATAAAGGAACGGATTTAAAGGCGCCTGCCGGTATCCGCCACATGCAAGCGCCTTTTTTTGTCATTGTGACGCCTTTGATTGCACTAGAAAGACGTTCCAACTGAATTTAAGCCAAATTAAAGACGTCACCACGACAAACACGAAAAAAGGAACGGATTTAAACGTTACTGCCTCTATCCGCCACATGCACGCGCCTTTTTTTGTTATTGTGACGCCTTCGATTGCGGTAGAAAGAGGGTCCAGCTCAATTTAAGCCAAATTAAAGACGTCACCACAACAACGATGAAAAAAGGAGCGGATTTAAAGGCGCCTGCCGGTTTCCGCCACATGCAAGCGCCTTTGGTGTCATCGTGACGTCTTCGATTGCACTAGAAAGAAGTTCCAACTGAATTCAAGTCAAATTAAAGACGTCACCACGACACACACGAAAACAGAAGCGGATTTAAAGGCGCCTGCCGGTATCCGCCACATGAAAGCGTCTTTTTTGTCATCGTCACGCGTTCGATTGCACTAGAAAGACGTTCCAACTGAATTTAAGCCAAATTAAAGACGTCACCACGACAAACACGAAAAAAAGGAGCGGATTTAGAGGCGCCTGCCGGTATCCAAATTAAAGACCTCACCACGACAAACACGAAAAAAAGGAGCGGATTTAGAGGCGCCTGCCAGTATCCGCCACATGCAAGCGTCTTTTTTGTCATCCTCACGCCTTCGATTGCACTTCAAAGACGTTCCAACTGAATTTAAGCCAAATTAAAGACGTCACCTCGACAAACACGAAAAAAAGAAGCGGATTTCAATGCTCCTGCCTCTATCCTCCACATGCAAGCGCCTTTTTTGTCATTGCGACGCCTTCGATTGCACTAGAAAGAAGTTCCAACTGAATTTAATCCAAATTAAAGACGTCACCACGACAATCACGAATAAAAGAAGCAGAAGTAAATACTCCTGCCGCTATCCGTCACATGCAAGCGCCTTTTTTGTCATTGTGACGCCTTCTATTGCACTAGAAAAAAGTTCCAACTGAATTTAAGCCAAATTGAAGACGTGACCACGACAAACACGAAAAAAAGAAGCGGATTTAAATGCTCCTACCGCTATCCGCCACATGCAAGCGCCTTTTTTTGTCATTTTGACGCGTTTGTTTGCACTAGAAAGCAGTTCCAACTGAAATAAATATAAAATAAAAGAGCTTACCACGAAGAAGATGAGAATTAAGGAGACAAAATTGCAGCTGCCCCTTTGCGCCACACTTTGTCAATGTGACGGATTCCATTGCTGTGCAAAGATGTTCTAATTAAAAAAAGGCTAAATAAAAGACTATCAAGAAACATGAGAATTAAGGAGACAAATAAACACCTTCCATGATCCACCATATGAAACCACCTTTTTTTGTAATTGTGACGCCTTCAATTGCAGTGCACAGATGTTCTAATTAAAAAAAGGTTAAATAAAAGACGATCAAGAAAAATATGACAATTAAGGAGATAAAAACCACCTGTCATGATCCACCACATGCAAGCACCTTTTTTGTAATTGTGACGCATTCGATTGCACTAGAAAGACGTTCCAACTGAATTTGAGCCAAATTAAAGACATCACCACAAAAAAAAGAAAATTAAGCGGATTTAAATGTTACTGCCACTATCCGCTATATGCAAGTGCCTGCTTTCAAATTGTCACGCGTTCGATTGCAGTGCAAAGAAGGTCGAACTGAAATAAGGCTACATTAAAAGACCTTACCACAAAAAGCATGAGAATTAAGGAGACAACACCCACCTGCCGCTATCTGCCAGATGGAAGCGCCTTCTTTGTAATTCTGATGCATTTGCACTAGAAAGAAGTTCCAACTGAATTTACGCCAAATTAAAGACGTCGCCACAAAAAACAAGACAAGCGTATAAAAATGCCCCTGCCACTATCCGCCATATGCAAGCGCCACTGTTGTCATTGTGACGCGTTCGATTGCAGCGCAAAGAAGTTCGAACTGAAATAAGACTAAATTAAAAGACCTTACCACGAAAAAAATGAGAATTAAAGAGACAAAAATCCACCTGCCGGTATCTGCCACATTGAAGCGCCTTCATTGTCATTGCAATGTATTCCATTGCAGTGGAAAGATGTTCGAACTGAAAAAAGGCTACATAAAAGACTGTACCAAGAAAAATATGAGAATTAAGGAGACAAAAAAACCACCTGCCATGATCCGCCATATGGAAACACCTTCTTTGTAATTGTGACACATTCGATTGCACTAGAAAGACGGTCCAACTGAATTTAAACCAAATTAAAGACGTCACCAAAAAAATAAGACAAGCAGATTAAAATGCACCTGCCGCTATCCGCCATATGCAAGCGCCTTTTTGTCATTGTGATGCGTTCGATTGCAGTGGACAAAAGTTCGAACTGAAATAAGGCTAAATTAAAGACCCAATTGAATATCTCCCTGTAATGAAGACTCTCCAGATGGGTATGAATCCACGAGTCCTGTTTATTCAGAAAACAGCCTTAAAAATCACAAAAGAACAGATTCAGATTCAGAAACAGTCAAAAATGTTAAAAAAAGAAACAGTATTGATCACCACACAGCAAAGGTCCCAAAGGGTGTTCATAAACAGAGAAAAAGACTCCAGAAACGGTTCTAGGCAATCCAAAAAAATCCAAGAGATCAGACAAAGGTTGCCACTCATATGAACTGGCAATACTTCTCAGAGATCCACTGTGAGTGAAGGTCCTCATAAAGGGAGGTTAAAGAGCTGCAGGTGAGATACATCAAGGTGTCATTAGGGAGCAAGTCAATACTCAGGTGAGACTGACCTCTGGTGATGAAGGCGGGTATTGCACCTGATATGCCACATTACAAGTCAAGTAGAGAGAAGCTCCACTCCTGAATCCAACAGGCCATTCTTACTAAGGTTCATTCCTTTATGGAACGAGTCAAGAATTTACTTTTAACATATATTTTGTGACAATCTTGAATACTGAAAGCATGCTATGAATGAAATTGGTTTCTACTGCGAGTGTGAAGACAGAAATTTAAAGTCATTGAAAATAGTAGCAATGCCATGTCATTCAACACCTTGCTAAAAAGACTACTGCACATCCTGCAGAGGCTAAATGAATGCTGATTAGTAATATTAATCTTTCTAAATAAAAGAGGTTCACCGGCTTTTATAATATCAGATCTAATTTGTAGACACCTCTCCTGACTATGTACAGTGGCAAGTCTTCAGTCAAGCAGAGATGCTCCAATCCTGAATCCAGTGCGTCATAGTTTCTGAGGTCCTGCTCTTTAACCAAGGAGTTTTCACACAAGACACTACAAATGAATTTGAAATATATATTGTTTATGACAAGGTTGATTATTGAATGTGTCTGATGAAAGAAAATGAATTGTATTGAGAACAAAGAAAAAAGATGTAAAGACAAAATACAGTAAGACTGTTGTGTAATTCAATCCTTGTTAAAAAGTGTGCATTCTGGGGTGGCAAAGTGAATATGCATCATTACTATTAAACTCTCTAAATATCAAAGCTTTACAAGATTTCAAATTTCAGATCAAAATTGCAGATGCCCCACCTGAATATCTCCACTTTACAATGTCAAGTCTTCAGTCAAGTAGAGATGCTCCACTCCTGAATCCAGTGGGTCTTTGTTACTGAGGTCCAGCTCTTTAAGGAAGAAGTTACAAAGCTACTTTCGATACATACATAAGTATTGTGACAATCTTGATTACTGAAAGCATATTATTAATGAAATAGGATTCTATTGCGAATGTACAGACAGTGAAATGTAAAGTCAGAAGGGAAAAAATCAGCAATGCCATGTCAATCAACCCCTCCTACACAAATTGCTGCACATGCTGGAGAGGCGAGATGAACACTGATTAGTAGCATTAATCATTCTAAATAACAGAACTTTACCAGCATTTATATCAGATCTAATTTGCAGAAGCCGCTCATGAGTATTTTTAGTTCATAGTGTCAACTTGTCAAGCAGAGAGATGCTCCACTCCTGAATCCACTGTGTCAATGTTACTGAGGTCCGCAAGTGTTTTTTTAAAGAATATACCAAAAACGACTGAAATATATATTTTGTTACAATGTTGATTATTGAATGTTTTATGAATGAATGAGTTGCTGTGCCAACAAAGAAAGAAAAGTAAAGAAAAAGAAAACAATAGGAATGCTGTGTTATTCAAGACCATGTTTAAAAAAAATAAATAAATAAAAAACCCAGTATTGATCACCAGGCAGCAAAGGTTCCAAAGGGTGTTCAAAAACAGAGAAAAGGAGTTCAGAAACAGGTCCAGGCAATCCAAATAAATCCAAGATATGAGAACGATTTGGTACGCATATGACGTACCATCACTTCTCAGCGATCCAATGTGAGTGAAGGTCCGTGTAAAGGGAGGTTAAAGAGCTGCAGGTGAGATACATCAAGGTGTCATTAGGGAGCAAGTCTATACTCAGGTGAGACTGACCTCTGGTGATGAAGGCAGGTATTGCACCTGACACTCCACATTACAATGTCAAGTCTTCAGACAAGTAGAGAGAAGCTCCACTCCTGAATCCAGCAGGTCATTGTTACTGAGGTTCATTCCTTTGAAGGAGTTACGAATTTACTTTTAATATATATTTTGTGACAATCTCGAATACTGAAAGCACACTATGAATGAAATTGGTTTCTACTGCGAGTTTGAAGACAGAAATTTAAAGTCATAGAAAACAGTCGCAATGCCATGTCATTCAACATCATTCAATAGGGTTAGGGTTAGGTTAGGGTTAGGGTTAGGGTTAGGTTAGGAGAACATACAATGACTTCCCTTATAAAGGGAGGTTAAAGAGCTGCAGTTGAGATAGGTCAAGGTGTCATTAGGGAGCAAGTCTATACTCAGGTGAGACTGACCTCTGGTGATGAAGGCAGGGATTGCACCTGACACTCCACATTTCAATGTCAAGTCTTCAGTCAAGTAGAGAGAAGCTCCACTCCTGAATCCAGCAGGTCATTGTTACTGAGGTTCATTCCTTTAAAGAAGGAGTTACAAATTTACTTTTAACATATATTTTGTGACAATCTTGAATACTGAAAGCACACTATGAATGAAATTGGTTTCTACTGCGAGTGTGAAGACAGAAATTTAAAGTCATAGAAAACAGTAGCAATGCTATGTCATTCAACACCTTGCTAAAAAGACTGCTTCACCTCCTGGAGAGTCTAAGTGAATACTGATTAGTAGTATGAGTCTTTCCAAATAACAGAGTTTTACCAGCTTTTCTAACATCAGATCTAATTTGCAGAAGCCCCTCCTGATTATTTCGAGTTTACAGTGTCAAGTCTTCAGTCAAGCAGAGAGATGCTTCACTCCTGAATTCAGCTGGTCATAGTTACTGATGTAAGCTCCTTAAGCAAGGAGTTTTTGCACAGTACACTGCAAATTAATATGAAATGTTTATTTTTTGTTACAATGTTGATTACTGAAACTTTTTTTGAATGAGTTGAATTGTAGTTGGAATAAAAGAAAAAGAAAGATAAGTAAAGAGAAAACAGTAAGACTGCTGTGTGATTCAAGACCTTGTTAAAAAGACTACTGCAAATTTTGTAGGTAGCAAAGTGAATATGCATCTGTAGTATCAAAATATCTAAATATCAGAACTTTACCAGATTTAAAATTTCAGATCTAGATTGCAAAAGACCCACCTGAATATCTCCATGTAATGAAGACAAAGGGAGACAAAAATCCACCTGCCGTGATCTGCCATATGGAAGCGCTTTCTTTGTAATTGTCATGCATTCGATTGCATTAGAAAAACGTTCCAACTGAATTTGAGCCATATTAAAGACATCACCACAAAAAAAAGAAAATTAAGCAGATTAAAATCCACCTGCCTTAGAGAGAAGCTCCACTCCTGAATCCAGCAGGTCATTTTTACTGAGGTTCATTCCTTTAAGGAAGGAGTCAAGAATTTACTTTTAACATATATTTTGTGACAATCTTGAATACTGAAAGCACACTATGAATGAAATTGGTTTCTACTGCGAGTGTGAAGACAGAAATTTAAAGTCATAGAAAACAGTAGCAATGCCATGTCATTCAACATCATTCAATAGGGTTAGGGTTAGGGTTGGGTTAGGGTTAGGGTTAGGGTTAGGGTTAGGTTAGGAGAACATACAATGACTTCCCTTATAAAGGGAGGTTAAAGAGCTGCAGGTGAGATAGGTCAAGGTGTCATTAGGGAGCAAGTCTATACTCAGGTGAGACTGACCTCTGGTGATGAAGGCAGGGATTGCACCTGACACTCCACATTTCAATGTCAAGTCTTCAGTCAAGTAGAGAGAAGCTCCACTCCTGAATCCAGCAGGTCATTGTTAGTGAGGTTCATTCCTTTAAAGAAGGAGTTATGAATTTACTTTTAACATATATTTTGTGACAATCTTGAATACTGAAAGCACACTATGAATGAAATTGGTTTCTACTGCGAGTGTGAAGACAGAAATTTAAAGTCATAGAAAACAGTAGCAATGTCATGTCATTCAACATCATTCGATAGGGTTAGGGTTAGGGTTAGGGTTAGGGTTAGGGTTAGGGTTAGGTTAGGAGAACATACAATGACTTCCCTTATAAAAGGAGGTTAAAGAGCTGCAGGTGAGATAGGTCAAGGTGTCATTAGGGAGCAAGTCTATACTCAGGTGAGACTGACCTCTGGTGATGAAGGCAGGGATTGCACCTGACACTCCACATTTCAATGTCAAGTCTTCAGTCAAGTAGAGAGAAGCTCCACTCCTGAATCCAGCAGGTCATTGTTAGTGAGGTTCATTCCTTTAAAGAAGGAGTTACGAATTTACTTTTAACATATATTTTGTGACAATCTTGAATACTGAAAGCACACTATGAATGAAATTGGTTTCTACTGCGAGTGTGAAGACAGAAATTTAAAGTCATAGAAAACAGTCGCAATGCCATGTCATTCAACACCTTGCTAAAAAGACTGCTGCACCTCCTGGAGAGTCTAAGTGAATACTGATTAGTAGTATTAGTCTTTCTAAATAACAGAGTTTTACCAGCTTTTCTAACATCAGATCTAATTTGCAGAAGCCGCTCATGAGTATTTCTAGTTTACAGTGTCAAGTCTTCAGTCAAGCAGAGAGATGCTTCACTCCTGAATTCAGCGGGTCATAGTTACTGATGTAAGCTCCTTAAGCAAGGAGTTTTTGCACAGTACACTGCAAATTAATATGAAATGTTTATTTTTTGTTACAATGTTGATTACTGAAACTTTTTTTGAATGATATTGAATTGTAGTTGGAATATAAAGAAAAAGAAAGGAAAATAAAGAGAAAACAGTAAGACTGCTGTGTGATTCAAGACCTTGTTAAAAAGACTACTGCAAATTTTGTAGGTAGCAAAGTGAAGATGCATCTGTAGTATCAAAATATCTAAATATCAGAGCTTTACCAGATTTAAAATTTCAGATCTAAATTGCAAAAGACCCACCTGAATATCTCCATGTAATGAAGACAAAGGAGACAAAAATCCACCTGCCGTGATCTGCCATATGGAAGCGCTTTCTTTGTAATTGTCATGCATTCGATTGCATTAGAAAAACGTTCCAACTGAATTTGAGCCATATTAAAGACATCACCACAAAAAAAGAAAATTAAGCAGATTAAAATCCACCTGCCTTAGAGAGAAGCTCCACTCCTGAATCCAGCAGGCCATTGTTAGTGAGGTTCATTCCTTTAAGGAAGGAGTCAAGAATTTACTTTTAACATATATTTTGTGACAATCTTGAATACTGAAAGCACACTATGAATGAAATTGGTTTCTACTGCGAGTGTGAAGACAGAAATTTAAAGTCATAGAAAACAGTCGCAATGCCATGTCATTCAACATCATTCAATAGGGTTAGGGTTAGGTTAGGGTTGGGGTTAGGGTTAGGGTTAGGTTAGGGTTAGGTTAGGAGAACATACAATTACTTCCCTAATAAAAGGAGGTTAAAGAGCTGCCGGTGAGATAGGTCAAGGTGTCATTAGGGAGCAAGTCAATACTCAGGTGAGACTGACCTCTGGTGATGAAGGCAGGTATTGCACCTGACACGCCACATTACAATGTCAAGTCTTCAGACAAGTAGAGAGAAGCTCCACTCCTGAATCCAGCAGGTCATTTTTACTGAGGTTCATTCCTTTGAAGGAGTTACGAATTTACTTTTAACATATATTTTGTGACAATCTTGAATACTGAAAGCACACTATGAATGAAATTGGTTTCTACTGCGAGTTTGAAGACAGAAATTTAAAGTCATAGAAAACAGTCGCAATGCCATGTCATTCAACACCTTGCTAAAAAGACTGCTGCACCTCCTGGAGAGTCTAAGTGAATACTGATTAGTAGTATTAGTCTTTCTAAATAACAGAGTTTTACCAGCTTTTCTAACATCAGATCTAATTTGCAGAAGCCCCTCCTGATTATTTCTAGTTTACAGTGTCAAGTCTTCAGTCAAGCAGAGAGATGCTTCACTCCTGAATTCAGCGGGTCATAGTTACTGAGGTAAGCTCCTTAAGCAAGGAGTTTTTGCACAGTACACTGCAAATTAATATGAAATGTTTATTTTTGTTACAATGTTGATTACTGAAACTTTTTTGAATGACATTGAATTGTAGTTGGAATATAAAGAAAAGAAAGGTAAATAAAGAGAAAACAGTAAGACTGCTGTGTGATTCAAGACCTTGTTAAAAAGACTACTGCAAATTTTGTAGGTAGCAAAGTGAATATGCATCTGTAGTATCAAAATATCTAAATATCAGAGCTTTACCAGATTTAAAATTTCAGATCTAGATTGCAAAAGACCCACCTGAATATCTCCATGTAATGAAGACAAAGGGAGACAAAAATCCACCTGCCGTGATCTGCCATATGGAAGCGCTTTCTTTGTAATTGTCATGCATTCGATTGCATTAGAAAAACGTTCCAACTGAATTTGAGCCAATTAAAGACATCACCACAAAAAAAAGAAAATTAAGCAGATTAAAATCCACCTGCCTTAGAGAGAAGCTCCACTCCTGAATCCAGCAGGTCATTGTTACTGAGGTTCATTCCTTTGAAGGAGTTACGAATTTACTTTTAACATATATTTTGTGACAATCTTGAATACTGAAAGCACACTATGAATGAAATTGGTTTCTACTGCGAGTGTGAAGACAGAAATTTAAAGTCATAGAAAACAGTAGCAATGCCATGTCATTCAACATCATTCAATAGGGTTAGGGTTAGGGTTAGGGTTAGGGTTAGGGTTAGGTTAGGGTTAGGTTAGGAGAACATACAATGACTTCCCTTATAAAAGGAGGTTAAAGAGCTGCAGGTGAGATAGGTCAAGGTGTCATTAGGGAGCAAGTCTATACTCAGGTGAGACTGACCTCTGGTGATGAAGGCAGGGATTGCACCTGACACTCCACATTTCAATGTCAAGTCTTCAGTCAAGTAGAGAGAAGCTCCACTCCTGAATCCAGCAGGTCATTGTTAGTGAGGTTCATTCCTTTGAAGGAGTTACGAATTTACTTTTAACATATATTTTGTGACAATCTTGAATACTGAAAGCACACTATGAATGAAATTGGTTTCTACTGCGAGTGTGAAGACAGAAATTTAAAGTCATAGAAAACAGTAGCAATGCCATGTCATTCAACATCATTCAATAGGGTTAGGGTTAGGTTTGGGTTAGGTTAGGGTTAGGGTTAGGGTTAGGTTAGGAGAACATACAATGACTTCCCTTATAAAGGGAGGTTAAAGAGCTGCAGGTGAGATAGGTCAAGGTGTCATTAGGGAGCAAGTCTATACTCAGGTGAGACTGACCTCTGGTGATGAAGGCAGGGATTGCACCTGACACTCCACATTTCAATGTCAAGTCTTCAGTCAAGTAGAGAGAAGCTCCACTCCTGAATCCAGCAGGTCATTGTTAGTGAGGTTCATTCCTTTGAAGGAGTTATGAATTTACTTTTAACATATATTTTGTGACAATCTTGAATACTGAAAGCACACTATGAATGAAATTGGTTTCTACTGCGAGTGTGAAGACAGAAATTTAAAGTCATAGAAAACAGTAGCAATGTCATGTCATTCAACATCATTCAATAGGGTTAGGGTTAGGTTAGGGTTAGGGTTAGGGTTAGGGTTAGGGTTAGGTTAGGAGAACATACAATGACTTCCCTTATAAAAGGAGGTTAAAGAGCTGCAGGTGAGATAGGTCAAGGTGTCATTAGGGAGCAAGTCTATACTCAGGTGAGACTGACCTCTGGTGATGAAGGCAGGGATTGCACCTGACACTCCACATTTCAATGTCAAGTCTTCAGTCAAGTAGAGAGAAGCTCCACTCCTGAATCCAGCAGGTCATTGTTAGTGAGGTTCATTCCTTTAAAGAAGGAGTTACGAATTTACTTTTAACATATATTTTGTGACAATCTTGAATACTGAAAGCACACTATGAATGAAATTGGTTTCTACTGCGAGTGTGAAGACAGAAATTTAAAGTCATAGAAAACAGTAGCAATGCTATGTCATTCAACACCTTGCTAAAAAGACTGCTGCACCTCCTGGAGAGTCTAAGTGAATACTCATTAGTAGTATGAGTCTTTCCAAATAACAGAGTTTTACCAGCTTTTCTAACATCAGATCTAATTTGCAGAAGCCCCTCCTGATTATTTCTAGTTTACAGTGTCAAGTCTTCAGTCAAGCAGAGAGATGCTTCACTCCTGAATTCAGCGGGTCATAGTTACTGATGTAAGCTCCTTAAGCAAGGAGTTTTTGCACAGTACACTGCAAATTAATATGAAATGTTTATTTTTTGTTACAATGTTGATTACTGAAACTTTTTTTGAATGATATTGAATTGTAGTTGGAATATAAAGAAAAAGAAAGGAAAATAAAGAGAAAACAGTAAGACTGCTGTGTGATTCAAGACCTTGTTAAAAAGACTACTGCAAATTTTGTAGGTAGCAAAGTGAATATGCATCTGTAGTATCAAAATATCTAAATATCAGAACTTTACCAGATTTAAAATTTCAGATCTAGATTGCAAAAGACCCACCTGAATATCTCCATGTAATGAAGACAAAGGGAGACAAAAATCCACCTGCCGTGATCTGCCATATGGAAGCGCTTTCTTTGTAATTGTCATGCATTCGATTGCATTAGAAAAACGTTCCAACTGAATTTGAGCCATATTAAAGACATCACCACAAAAAAAGAAAATTAAGCAGATTAAAATCCACCTGCCTTAGAGAGAAGCTCCACTCCTGAATCCAACAGGCCATTTTTACTGAGGTTCATTCCTTTAAGGAAGGAGTCAAGAATTTACTTTTAACATATATTTTGTGACAATCTTGAATACTGAAAGCATGCTATGAATGAAACTAGTTTCTACTGCGAGTGTGAAGACAGAAATTTAAAGTCATAGAAAACAGTAGCAATGTCATGTCATTCAACATCATTCAATAGGGTTAGGGTTAGGGTTAGGGTTAGGGTTAGGGTTAGGGTTAGGTTAGGAGAACATACAATGACTTCCCTTATAAAGGAGGTTAAAGAGCTGCAGGTGAGATAGGTCAAGGTGTCATTAGGGAGCAAGTCTATACTCAGGTGAGACTGACCTCTGGTGATGAAGGCAGGGATTGCACCTGACACTCCACATTTCAATGTCAAGTCTTCAGTCAAGTAGAGAGAAGCTCCACTCCTGAATCCAGCAGGTCATTGTTAGTGAGGTTCATTCCTTTAAAGAAGGAGTTACGAATTTACTTTTAACATATATTTTGTGACAATCTTGAATACTGAAAGCACACTATGAATGAAATTGGTTTCTACTGCGAGTGTGAAGACAGAAATTTAAAGTCATAGAAAACAGTCGCAATGCCATGTCATTCAACACCTTGCTAAAAAGACTGCTGCACCTCCTGGAGAGTCTAAGTGAATACTGATTAGTAGTATGAGTCTTTCCAAATAACAGAGTTTTACCAGCTTTTCTAACATCAGATCTAATTTGCAGAAGCCCCTCCTGATTATTTCGAGTTTACAGTGTCAAGTCTTCAGTCAAGCAGAGAGATGCTTCACTCCTGAATTCAGCTGGTCATAGTTACTGATGTAAGCTCCTTAAGCAAGGAGTTTTTGCACAGTACACTGCAAATTAATATGAAATGTTTATTTTTTGTTACAATGTTGATTACTGAAACTTTTTTTGAATGAGATTGAATTGTAGTTGGAATATAAAGAAAAAGAAAGATAAGTAAAGAGAAAACAGTAAGACTGCTGTGTGATTCAAGACCTTGTTAAAAAGACTACTGCAAATTTTGTAGGTAGCAAAGTGAAGATGCATCTGTAGTATCAAAATATCTAAATATCAGAGCTTTACCTGATTTAAAATTTCAGATCTAAATTGCAAAGACCCACCTAAATATCTCCATGTAATGAAGACAAAAGGAGACAAAAATCCACCTGCCATGATCTGCCATATGGAAGCGCTTTCTTTGTAATTGTCATGCATTCGATTGCATTAGAAAAACGTTCCAACTGAATTTGAGCCATATTAAAGACATCACCACAAAAAAAGAAAATTAAGCAGATTAAAATCCACCTGCCTTAGAGAGAAGCTCCACTCCTGAATCCAACAGGCCATTTTTACTGAGGTTCATTCCTTTAAGGAAGGAGTCAAGAATTTACTTTTAACATATATTTTGTGACAATCTTGAATACTGAAAGCATGCTATGAATGAAACTAGTTTCTACTGCGAGTGTGAAGACAGAAATTTAAAGTCATAGAAAACAGTAGCAATGCTATGTCATTCAACACCTTGCTAAAAAGACTGCTGCACCTCCTGGAGAGTCTAAGTGAATACTGATTAGTAGTATTAGTCTTTCTAAATAACAGAGTTTTACCAGCTTTTCTAACATCAGATCTAATTTGCAGAAGCCCCTCCTGATTATTTCTAGTTTACAGTGTCAAGTCTTCAGTCAAGCAGAGAGATGCTTCACTCCTGAATTCAGCGGGTCATAGTTACTGATGTAAGCTCCTTAAGCAAGGAGTTTTTGCACAGTACACTGCAAATTAATATGAAATGTTTATTTTTTGTTACAATGTTGATTACTGAAACTTTTTTTGAATGATATTGAATTGTAGTTGGAATATAAAGAAAAAGAAAGGAAAATAAAGAGAAAACAGTAAGACTGCTGTGTGATTCAAGACCTTGTTAAAAAGACTACTGCAAATTTTGTAGGTAGCAAAGTGAAGATGCATCTGTAGTATCAAAATATCTAAATATCAGAGCTTTACCAGATTTAAAATTTCAGATCTAAATTGCAAAAGAACCACTTAAATATCTCCATGTAATGAAGACAAAAGGAGACAAAAATCCACCTGCCATGATCTGCCGTATGGAAGCGCTTTCTTTGTAATTGTCATGCATTCGATTGCATTAGAAAAACGTTCCAACTGAATTTGAGCCAAATGAAATACATCACCACAAAAAAAAAGAAAATTAAGCAGATTAAAATCCACCTGCCTTAGAGAGAAGCTCCACTCCTGAATCCAGCAGGCCATTGTTAGTGAGGTTCATTCCTTTAAGGAAGAGTCAAGAATTTACTTTTAACATATATTTTGTGACAATCTTGAATACTGAGAGCATGCTATGAATGAAACTAGTTTCTACTGCCAGTGTGAGGACAGAAATTTAAAGTCATAGAAAACAGTAGCAATGCCATGTCA
>NW_023495437.1:0-80351 GCF_904425465.1 Colossoma macropomum
GAGGTGTTTTACCCGACAGAGTATTCTTCAACGACACCAATGCGTTCACCCAGGAGAGAAGCCGAACTACTGCTCAGAGTGTGGGAAGAGTTTCAGGCTTTCAAACACTTTGAAGACACACAAGTGCACCAAGAACAGTGGTGGAAAAAGGCTGTAATGGGTGTAACCGTAACACCGATCCAGAAGAAAAAGCCCTGGGGGAATGGTACAACGGGTTAGATTCAAAAGCAGTTAAAATTGTTTTACTCTGTTTCTGAAGTACATGAAATGAAAGTTTCTTGTTCTGAATGCCAGGTTTTGCCTACAGTTCATACACCCAACGTGAAGGCGTGGTACTTCCCCCAACATGGTTCCCAAAAAAGACAGAACATTTTTTTGAACTTATTTAGTTAAATCAAAAGGTTCTGTGTTATTATATGAATTGTGTTCTACACAGAGTGTTTCCTGCCTTTCGCTCAATGCCTGCTGGGATAGGCTCCAGTATCCCCTGTGACCTGAAAGGATAAGCAGTTTAGAAGATGGATGGATGGATGGATGGATGGATATTACCAAATAAAAAACTGAATAAATTAAACTTCAATCTTCAAGGAAGAACAACCAAAAGTGTGTACCATGTTACAGTAAGACTACCTTACAAAGGGTGTATGAATGGTTTAAAATTAGTCCATTAATAAGCATTTATTAACAAGCAGTAATAAGCATTTACAGGCATGAATGGTACAGGCAACAGTGACATTTATATATCAGTTTATGAATATCTGATGAAGGTGGCAGATTTAATTTTGACTTGCAGAAGACTCAGCAACTTTGGTATTTTCATTGTGTGGGTGCCATCAGGTCACTTTTGTCCCTTTCATTAATTTATAAGTGCTTATTGATGATTTCAAGGTGTGTATGATCTAATTAACAACTATTAGTCCATTAACCATTAATAAAAGTAGCCTTATTGTTAAGTGGCCACCATTAATGCTAAATGATATTTACAGGTTTTGGAGCAACATGTGCTGCCATCCAGATGACGTTTTTTTCAGGGAAGGTCTTGCTTATTTCAGCAAGACAATGTCAAACCACATTCTGTATGTATTACAACAACATGGCTCCGTAGTAAAAGAGTCCAGGTGCTAAACTGGCCTGCGTGCAGTCCAATTTCACTTTGAAAACTACAGCAGTTGGCCTCCTTAGTTCCCAAATGTGTTGTTAAAAGAAGAGGTGATGCAACAGAGTGGTAAACATGCCTTTTTTAAAAAATGCATTGCTTGCATTAAAATCAAAATAAGCATTTTTTAAAAAAAAACAAAACAATTTTCTCAGGTTCAACATTTGACATGTTGTCTTGGTACTATTTTCATTCATTTACCTTTCATTTCATTCTTATAGAGTTTACACGATTTGCATATCAATTCATTTTTATTTACATTATTTCCAGCATCCCGACTTTTTTTTGGAAACTTTGTATTGGAACTTTATAAAACAAATAAAATATAATGTCACACTAGAGAGTAAAATAGATTAAATACACACACACACACACAAACATCATCTATACCGCTTATCCTTCTGGGTCGCGGTGGACTGCTGGAACCTATCCCAGCAGTCATTGGGCGGAAGGCAGTTAGATGACACACAAATAAAAAACATATTAATTCATTATTATATATATTCATTGTTAAAAAGACAACCCACTTGCTGCTATCCGCCCACTTGCTGCTATTAGCCCACTGGCAGTTTAAGTCCCTCCTACTTGGCTGGTCTCTGGTCTGCAGAGATATACAGTTGATAAACTGGAGAAGCAGAAGATTTAGTTGTGATCTGCAGTACAGCACTGTTGGAAAAGCAGAAAGGTAGGAATATAATACTTGTTCACATTGTTTAGCAATATTTTCAGGTTAGGAATGAATGAGTTGTTTGCTTTTTTAAAAGCTGAAAAACATAGAACAGTCTCTTTTTCCTGACTTGGCTGCCTAATATTAACCTTTGCATCAGTGTATGTTTTTGGATTTTGGCTGATAGAAACATTTTTGTTTGTCAAACTAGTGCATTAGTGAGGATTTACACAATGCATGCCTCCTGAAAACACAGACCATTAGAACATTTAGGATCAAAGCCTGATGGGAATTGGCTTAATGGTTACTATTAGTGACCAGTACTTTTTATGTAGGACACCTTTAGATCCCAAATCCATCTGGAATCTGTCCTGGATCAGCTGTTGCACTGTGATATCAGCCCATCAGAAAAACAGTAAACACCACCAGGAAAAAGCAGAAACTTTTAATGGGTTTTCTAATTTTACTAAGCAAAGCATGTAGTATGTTTGCATTGTTTCAGTGAGAGATGTTGTTAAATAAGGCATTCGGATCTTTGACCAAAACAACTGGACAAAAGAGAAGAGCCAGAGCCTCTTCTATTAAGCAATCAAACAGCAAATGTAGAAATAAACTCTCCAGTTTCAATCAGCGTCGAATTCCTCACTAAAGTCTGGGATTTCAGTTGTAGAACTGAACAATATAGAAACTCAGAATCGATGTTCAGCTAGAAAATAGAACATCTGGCTGAACAATACAGTACAGTGATGTGGTTAAATGGTCTAATTATCAGCTTCTGTAACTGGTTATAGATAGTTGTGTCAGTCCTGGAGATAATATGTTCTGATCTTTTTGTGTATTGTCGCACACCTGACCCGTCACATATGCTTGTTAGTTAATGAGTTGACTCTGGTGTGCTAGACGAAGGAAAGCATTAAATGTGCACTACTTAGAGTCCTCAGGACCAACCAAGGGATCCCCCTGCATTACATTATGCATATTCATGATGCTTGACCTCGTTGATGAGCTTTTCCACTGGCTGTAATGAACAAAATATGCTGTATATTTGAAATAATTACTGATATATGGGTATTGTGGACATTTTGTTTATCTCCCTGGGCATGTTGATAGTCTCAGCTGCCAACCTTGGTGTGGTGGTAGTCTCAGGCATTGACCTGGGTGTTCATGGGCAAACAACTGTGGAATGATACTATACTAAGGAATGATCTGCTGTTTTATATGTGTTATATTATTTGTTACGATATGTTTGTGATCTGTGGGTGTTTGCTGTAAAGCTGTACCCTGAGATATTTTGTCTGTCACACCTGTTGCTTGGTATGTAGAGCCCAAGAGCAGCTGTTGGTCCATAGACCTAACTGGCCATGGTCCAGGCCAGCTGAGATGCCTGAATAAACACAACACTTCCCATGTCTGTTTCTTGAAAGTTTGTACCAAATCTAACATGGTCTGTTGGAAGACTTTTAGTGATTTCAAATGGGTTAATGTGAATCCAGTATCTGACCCACACAAGCACATCGTGCAGCCAAATGCAGAAAATTAAAACAAAGGAGAGAAGTCACTACTGCTCAGTGTGTGGGAAGAGTTTTAAGAACAAGTCTCATCTCAAATCACGCCAGCGAATACACACAGGAGAGAGAGCGTATTACTGCTCAGACTGTGGGAAGAGTTTTAAGCAAAGGTCTGATCTCAAAAAACACCAGTACATTCACACAGGAGAGAAGCCGTATTACTGCTCAGAGTGTGAACGGAGCTTCAGGTATTTGAAAACCTTAAAGACACACAAGTGCACTTTGAGGAAGCTACAAACTCAAGATGTGAGTTTAGCAACAAACATGACCTTTTTATCACGTGTGCTAACAGACTAAAAATGTCTCTCCGACCTGAAGGACAATGCGGGTACACAATGGAAAACAAAGATTATCATTCAAAAATGAACTGACTTCACATGATGTTTGGTTCAGGCATAAATATTTGAGAACTGATATTAATGAAGATTTAAAGCAAAATAAAGGATTCAACGAACCATGTTTACATTAATGAAGACAGAAAAAATGTAGTGACTGGGAGTTAAAGTGGCTGTTTTTTATATTTAATCAGAAGAAGGGTTATTTAAGATTTGAATGATGTTTGATGGAAGTGATGCCTTTAAACAAGCTAAACCTAGCATTAAAACTAACATTGAAGCTGGTCTGTGCAGCATTATATGTTGAGGAATCATTGTCACTGAGTGTGTTACTTGGTTTAGTTTAATCCAGAAATAGAAACAGTGTGTGTGCAAATTACAAGCTCCCTGATAATACTTTTCTACCTCTCTTATTTTAATAATTCTGACAAATTATGGTATGGGCGTTGCTATGCAGCTAGCCATTGTTCCTCATCAGTTGTGATAGCCACTCCTAATAGCAAGGCAGCATAATGAGTTGAGTCGAAAAGCAATTAGAGCAGAAATTAGAGATTAAACGTTTGGGACCAGACCAGCCAGAGGATTTCAACA
Organism: Colossoma macropomum; assembly: GCF_904425465.1. Classification (NCBI taxonomy): domain Eukaryota; kingdom Metazoa; phylum Chordata; class Actinopteri; order Characiformes; family Serrasalmidae; genus Colossoma; species Colossoma macropomum. The sequence goes on from NW_023495437.1 coordinate 4,318, forward strand.
TCATTCAGTCTGGAAAGGACAAAAACTGCTCCTTCAGTCCAGAGAGGTTCAAAAGAAAAACATGGCTAACTGTGAGTGTAGCTAAAAACACTCTTCTGCTTTCCTTGCCTGCCCTTGCTATGCTAACACTTGAATTCATTCATGGATTGGTGGATTTTGAGAGAAAAGTTTGTTAACAAGTTTACCCAGATGTCTTTTCTTTTCAAGCAGTGAACATCACTGGTGAGTCATTCTGCATTATTACAAGGCGTGTTATTCCTAATGCCCGGAAAGCTTGTTTCACTGCTCTGAAATGTTGCTTTGGATGTGTATTTGCAGACCACAATGATTATAACTGCTAGATTTGTAATGCGATGCTGTATAACCAGGTGTTGTGAGATCTATGTCGTTATTATATCACTCATGTTTTACACTTCCATTCCTGCAGTATGTTAATTTGTGATTGTGTGATTTCATTGATGGAGTGTGTTTGTGTTTGGATTAGGCTTGTGTGGAGTTTCACTGACGAGAATTGCTGCCCCTACAGTTTATTGTGCACCACCAGGCTTTCTGTGCCAGAGACGTCACTGATTGAAATAAAACTCCACCAACTGTTTTCACAACCCATAAGTGGTTCCAGCACTAGCACAGTTTTTTCAGTTATAATTTTATGATTGCGTTTTTTTACAATTGCTAATGAGCATGTTTTTTAAGTTTTAACACAGTTAGCATGACTCAGTTTAGACCAAATCATAAGTTTTTTTAAGTTAAAAAGTTGCTTGAATATGGTATGCATTCAGTGACCATAATTTCCAAGACACTGTCAGTCATTTGTCATTCAGTCTCAGTCTTTAACATAATCAGGAATCTCAATAGGAATAAAAATTAAAATAGTTCAAACAAATGCTTAAAAATCAAAATGTATTATTTTAATAGCATGTAGTTAATGTTACTAATAATAATAAATTATAAGACTAAAAGCTAATAATCTTTACATTCAAAAAATATTAGCCTTTCAAATGGGCCTGTCCCTTTAAGAAAAAAAAAAAAGACCATTGTAGCTGCACAGTGAGCCAAGCTAACCGCTAATCTGTGGAGTGAAAAGCTGAGGGAAAAAGAGAGAAGTTTAAAAACACTTAATATTGGCTCTTGAGTGCTGCAACCGTCTAAGCGCTGGTCCCATCTTCAAGAGATCGCAAGTTTGATCCCCTACAGATCAGATCCCTTACAGTCCAAGAGAGCACAATGGGCCCTTTTCACAGAGAGTGTGATTACTTCCGGTTTACGCGTTGGCAGGGTAAAACTAACTTCCACTCCATGCAACCACTGCAGGAGCGATCACAAAATGTTCATGTAGTGAACCATAATGCTCAAACACTGAGCTACAACAGCTATATTTTAGTTTTCCTGCACGGTCACCACAAACAGTGAGAACGTGGATGGAAGCTCTGATTTAACTGTAAACAGAGCTAAACTGTGTGTATCTGTATGTGAGGTGTAGCCCTGCTTACTGCTGCTGCAGCTGCCTCACATCAAGTAGCCTCTCTGTCTTTGAATAACACGCCAGTGATTTTTGTAATATTTCTGTAATGTTTTCAAAAGAAAGAGCTTTTATATATAGTATGAATTTGTTAGACATTGTTTAGCTGTAGCTAGCTATGCTAGAGGCCACTGCTAACTGTAGCTGTATTCCCAAACAAGGAAGCTAGCTTTCATTAGCTGCTGGCACCAGCCGGCTAACGTGGAGCAGGTTCTGTGACACATTTACAGCAGCGATTTCTCTAATATTATAAACGCAAACCAGAACTTTTATATGTAAAGTCTGTTTGACAGACCTGGTTTAAACTCTCTTTTAGCTTATGGTAGGCTAGCAGGCTACAGGCGCTAATTAGCTAGCCTACCATTAGCAGTTTAAGGAACACTAACTTCATATCAGTAGCAAACTTTAAAGCTAGCTGGCTAAGCTATGTTAGCGATCTGCCAAACAGCATCATTCTTTTAGTTTCATGGCAATTTTTGAAGAAGTACTTTGGAAAACATCCACCTTCACTGCTCAATCAAAAACGTGCGGTGACACTTTGATTTCCATTTCCTGACATAGCTAGCAAGGTTAGCTAGTATGTGATCTGTGAAGAGCCACGTAAGGTCTCTGACATAATGTGCCAGCTAACGTTAGCTGTTCGTACCGAGCTGATCATGTAAGAATTATTTCGTTGACGGTTTATTGCCTGCATTAGCTTTTTAAAGATGAGTGCAAAATGAACTGGTGGTGCTGCTTTATGTTAGCCGGGTAATCTGGTGTTAGTTTGGGATAATAGCTAACATTACTGTTAGCAGTAGCTTCTAGCCAGCATAGCTAGCTTAATATAAACGGAGTCCATCTAATTCGTGCCACATATATAAGCTCTTCTTTCTTTTGAAAACAGAAATATTAGCGAAATCACTGGCTTGTTGTAGAAAGACACAGACGCTGCTTGATGTGAAGCAGCTGCAGCAGAAACAAGGCCGTCCCACATATACAGCGTTTTAGCTCTGTTTACAGTTAAATCAGAGCTTCCATCCACTCCTTATTCCCACTGTTTATCATGACAGTGCAGGAAAACTGAAATATAGCTGTTGTACCTCAGTATTGGAGCATTATAGTTCACTACTATAACATTTTGTCATCGCTTCTGCAGTAGTTATATGGAACGGAAGCGAGTTTACCCTGCTAACGCTACGATAGTTTGAATTAGCAGGAACAGATCATACCTGGATTTTCTTGGTGGAGCCCACTGAGCCTGGAGTGAACTGTGAGGCTTAACTAAGTGAGGCTGATTCAAATAAGCTTGCTTTGTGGAAAACCCTCCAGCTCTGCATACAGAAAACGCCAATATTAGGGTAAGTTTGTCTGTAATTGTATTTTCATATACTGAAAAATCCCGATTTGGATTCTTCCAGTCTTTCCCCAAAAAATGCCCTTTTGTAACACTTCAGACCCCCACCCAGACCCCCCGCACTCACCTAAGACATGTGCCTACCACCACGTCACTCTGTCATGTTCTAGTGCAAAGCATATAGTCATCACTCATGGATGTCACACTAATATGGAATATTTGTGTGTAAGTGTGTGTGTGTGTGTGTGTTTGAGCCCCCACATTTTGTCATGAGGACAAAATAAATAAATAAATGTGGAAATAAGCACTAAAATTTAAGATTAAGACATCAATGTCAGTCTTACTTTGTTTTTCACATTTATTTTTCATTCAATTTTGAGATTTTAAAAGTAATTTTATCGATTATTTTATGTATTTTTCATATTGGCAGACCTTATAATAATAACAACAATAAGAAGATTTTATTTGATAAGCACCTTTCAAGACACCTAATGACACTGTACAATAAAAATAACAAAGATTTTAATAATAATAATAATAATAATAATAATTAATAAAAAATAGCATGTAGAAATATGTAAAATCAATACACATAATTTACAAAAAAAAATCACAGTACTGCTTCACCCAAAAGCCAGCTGGAAAAGGTGGGTTTTAAGACTAGCTTTGAACATAGCCAGGGTCGAACAAGCATGAGGCGAGACTGTTCCACAGCTTGGGGCCAGCAACACTGAATGCCCTGTCACCAACAGTGCGCAGCTTAGAGGGAGGAACTTTGAGCAGATGTGAATCAGAGGAGCGAAGAGTGCGATTCTTCCCACTTTGTTCTCCGTAGTGTTTGTGAGTGTGTTTGGTTGGGGTTTGTGGGATTAGAAGGTTCTGGACATTAGATATTCTTCTCCTGCAGCACAGAGTTGTGTACCTCACATGCAGATGAGTCATATCTGTGGTCAAGACTTGGATCCTGATTATGCTTTACAAGAAAATGTTGACTTTTCAGGCTGGTGATTAGGAGGCTGTCTGAACAAAGATTTTTAATCAAATTTATTTGTAGTCATGATTATACATACATACATACATACATACATCTTCTAAACAGCTTATCCTACTGGGTCGCGGTGGGGCGCTGGAACCTATCCCAGCTGTCACTGGGCGGAAGGCAGGATACACCCTGGACAGGTCTCCAGTCCATCGCAGGGCAGACAGACACGTAGTCATGATTATACTTAAGCAAATTTTAACATTCACAGGCAACTGCTTTGTCATTAGCTTAGCAGCAGTTTAGTTTCCGTTTAACACAGATGTGTCTAAACTGGTAACTTCAGGGTTTTAACATGCAGCTGTGTGCGGTACTAAACCTGCCTGCTCTGTCAAAACAGGCTCAAGTCTTCCTGATCCCCCACTAAACCTGCCAAAACAGATGTACTGTCAAATACAAAAACAGTACTAACCAATGATATCTTAGCACATTTTCTCTTCTCTTCCACCAACCTGACCAATCATAAGCAAGAACACCCATAATTAGCTCCGCTCACGGCTGCACAATCATGGATGTCAGCAAATGACCTCCTTTCTTCTCCTCACGATTGTAAAATAATGAGTTCTGTGTTATTGTAGTTTGTTTACACTGACAACCCATTTCAATGTTAACGGGAGTGAGATAGTTCAGATATCTGGCAGTATTTGCATTGTTTTCAAAAGATCTCTGCCATGCTGCAGGCTGAGAGACTGTGAAGCTGAGGGGCTGTGAGGCTGAGTCTGAGAGGTTGTGAGGCTGAGGGGCTGAGAGACTGTGAAGCTGAGGGGCTGTGAGGCTGAGTCTGAGAGGTTGTGAGGCTGAGGGGCTGAGGGGCTGTGAGGCTGTGAGACAGTGCGTCTGAGGGGCTAAGAGCTGAGAGGCTGTGAGGCCAAAGACTTATAAAGTTGAGAGGCTGTGAGGCTGAGGGTCTCAGAGACGGAGAGGCTGTGAGGCTAAAGGCTTAAAAAGCTGAGAGACTGTGAGGCTGAAAGGTTGTGAGGATGTGAGGCTGAAAGGCTGAGGGGCTGTGAGACTGTGAAGCTAAGAGGCTATGAAGCTAAGAGGCTGTGAGACTGAGAGGTTGTGTGGCTGAGGGTCTGTGAGACTGAGAGGTTGTGTGGCTGAGGGGCTGTGAGACTGAATAGGTAGTGTGGCTGAGGGGCTGTGAGACTGAGAGGTTGTGTGGCTGAGGGGCTGTGAGACTGAGAGGTTGTGTGGCTGAGGGGCTGTGAGACTGAGAGGCTGTGATGCTGAGGGGCTGTGAGGCTGAGAGACTGAGAGGTTGTGTGGCTGAGGGGCTGTGAGACTGAGAGGCTGTGATGCTGAGGGGCTGTGAGGCTGAGAGACTGGGAGGTTGTGTGGCTGAGGGGCTGTGAGGGGTCATCTAGGGATGGACCACTGTTTTTTTGTTATTTTTGTTTTTTTCCTTTGGCTTTTCTGTAAAATAGATGGATCCTGTTGATCTAAAGTCCTCTGCCATGCTGTGTGGCTGGGAGGCTGAGGGGCTGAGAGACTGTGAGGCTGAAAGGCTGAGGGGCTGTGAGGGGTCAGCTAATGATAGACCAATGTTTTTAATTTTTTTTTTTCCCTTTGGCTTTTCTGTAAAACAGGCGGATTCTGTTCTGCTGACTGAACTGATCTGACATTTTAACATCACACCATTTATGTAACATTTACATATATTGACACAGTGTCAGTGGCCTAACTGTGGCCAAATGCACGTCCATCTCTTAATTTAATTTATATATTAGTCTTGTCATTTTTTTAAATCCACATTTTTATCCATAAATGTAAATGTATTGATAAACATCTGGTCATTGTCTCCTTCTGTGCTTCATAACTAAATGGTTGCTTTGTGTTCTTCTCATAACAAGTTTTCATTTAAATTGATAAATGTGCGTTTTGTGCCACATGTGATCCATATGTTTCCAGATCTGCCCTCACACTAAAATTATACTGTTAGTATTTTGTAGACATTTTTTTAACCTTCTCTCCAGTAATTGTAACTTTCTGCTGCCCCTTAATATGTCTGAATATGTGTTGATGCAAATAAAAGTTGCTAAGCTGAAAGACTACAATTGACCAATCAGTGCGCTGCCCATATGAAATATTACCCTATCGCAGCGCAGGAGGCGGGTTTAGTCGGAATTCGGGTGGTATTAAAAACCACGCCCGCAGTCTTCCCTGCAGTCCAGGAGGGGCGCTGATTCTCTACGTGTGGCTCTTCAACTCCAGCAAAGCGGAGAAGCGGAAGATCCCGCTTTGATCCAGGAGAGAAAACCAGGAGCTGCGCCTCATCATAAACACCGCAGGTCAGATCAACACACGGCGGAAGGTGAAGAGCTGATCTGCTTCAGTGTTTATAGTTATGTTGAGTCTGAGAGAAAACAGAGAAATGTGTTCTTCTTTAGAAGAACTCGAGCGGGTCTGATGAGTAATGTCAGCTTTATAACTGTGATTTTGGGTCATAACAGTGCTTTCATATGTCTGGACTCACTACATAACCGGGCAGGTGCTGTGTCCGATTCAGTTCTCCTCAAATTCACGCTGCCTTTGATAAGCCAGCTCCTCGGGAGCGCGCATTAACTGAAAACAACGCCGAACAACACTGGAACTACGGAAAGCGAAAAGGGTTTAAAAGGTTGTAGGGCAGCGTGTCTTCACCCAATGGGCGAGGAACAGTGTATGATGTATTCATTAGTAGATAGACAGACAGACAGACAGACAGACAGACAGATACTTTATTGATCCTTAAGGAAATTTAGCAGCCAGTATCAGTCACACAACACAGGACAGTTACAGTTTTGAGGGTGAAGCAGTATAAAAAGAACAGTGTATACAAAAAGGCCTTTCTACAGGCATATATACAACTAGAAACATACAAAAATATGTAATAAGATCTATAAGCTGAGATAACAAAGACAGTGCAATAATGACCTTACAAGGAAGCGCAGAGAACAGCATATAATGACAGTATTGAATAAATATGTGCATATACTGGTAATGATGCGATAAATAGTACGACTGTTTACGTGAATTAAAAATAATAGATATCATGAAATCTGAGTTATGTCATGTTTATCGCGCGTGACAAAGAAATAAAACAGGACAGCTTCATTAGTGTAATTAAAAATGACTACAGTATCTTTTCTACGTCCATAATAAGTATTGCTTAGTCTCAAGTTTAAAGTTTATTTGTCATTTGCACAACATGTCAGGACATTCATGCATTGGGATGCTTGTGGTGAGGCTCAGATAGTCACTCTAGAGCAGGGCAGCATCACATACATACTAAAACAGATGAAACAAAATAACAATACAAAAGAAAAATACTAAACTGAAATATTAAATATACACAAAATAAGCACAAAATATACAGAGACAGGAGGGACCCATGTAAGAAAAACTCTGTGCTATGTACAAATATTTTAAATAAAGGATAATCTGTGAAAAATATATGTACATTTTAAAGTGGTTTAGTGTTATTGTCCATAGCAGAGATGTAATAATAATAATAATAATAATAATAATAATAATAACAAAGTGACCGAGTAAAATGATAACTGGTGAAGGACCCACAGCATCTCAGCTTGTTCAGAAGCCTGACAGCCTGTGGGTAGAAACTGTTCATTAACTGGGTTGTTCTGGCCTGTATGCTGTGGAATCTCCTGCCTGATGGCAGGATGGTGAACAGGCCGTGTGCTGGGTGACGCTGTCTGACCGGATCTGTCTGATCTTCCTGAGGCAGCAGGACTGGTAGATGTCCTGTAAGGCTGGTAGTCTGTTGCCTATGATAGCTTCTGCCGTCCTCACCACTCCTTTAAGGGCCTTGCGGTCGCAGGCGGTGCAGCTGCTGTACCAGACAGTGATGCAGCCTGTGAGGAAGCTCTCTATGGTGCATCTGTAGAAGTTGGTGAGGATCTGAGGAGGCAGACCAAACTTCCAGAGCCTGCGCAGGAAGAAGAGACGCTGACGGGCAGATCTCACAGTAGTGTTGGTGTGGAGGGACCAGGTGAGGTCATCAGTGAGGTGTACACGTTTACTGTGTACACAGTTATTGACTAACACAAACATATTATTACGGGATCTGTTGTTGTTAATACAGCTTTTAGGGGAAATGTTTTTTCTCAGACGAAATATCCTATGCAGATGTGTTTCTCCTGTGAAATACATTCAAGATGCTTAGTAATTAACACCATACATGTGGATGAAATATACAGTCATATTATTCTATGATGCACTAGTAGTTACTTTAGAACCAGATCAAGGTTCCAGACATTTAGAGACAGGCAAAAAGCTGTTCTCGGTCTGTTCCTTTGCCCCAAATACAGCTAAAAGCTCTAATGTTTAAGAATAAGTCACTGAATATTAATTTAGATTTATTAATATGTTTAAAATAACTAAGTTTTATCCGTACAAACGATGTTTACTACTGTCTGCTTCAATATCAGTCCTCCATAATGGAGCTCCAAAGTTAGACAACAGAGCATCTGACTCAGCGATCTGCAGTACAATGACGTGGTTAAATGGTCTCCCTGCTGAAAAACATAGAAACCATTAAGTGTTTCTGTTTTCTGGTGGTTTTGTAATGTGTTTTGGCTTTTTAATGGGTTGATATCACAATGTAAATGATGTTAATGGTTTAACGGGTGATGAGTGGCTGATTCTAAATGCATTTGATGGTTTCCTAATGGGATCTAAAGGTGGTCTACTATCTGTCCATCCATCTAGAGGTCTGCGCTGGACTGTTTTTTCTGCCAGCAACCGAAACGATTTGACCCGGTCCCACGCACATCCAATATCTGACACAGTCTGATCACAAACACATTATCTGCTGAAATAACAGGTCAGTCATGGTCATCAGGCTCACTGTGAGTAACTTCACCAAAACAGCATTTATTCCCAGTAAATACAAAGCAGGAATTAAACCACAGAGCGGCTATTTTTGGTGTTTTGCTGGGCAGCTGTGGTCGTCGGCCTGAAGGGTCCACCGTCTCTCTAACGGCTAATCCACACATGCTGCCTCTGTGTGGTGTGAGTGAAGCAGCTCCAGGACAGGATGGTAGTCTCAGCCGTCAGTCTGGGCAGGGTGATTTTATTCCGGTTTTATTCTGCCTCCTGGCCATAGAGGTAATCTCGGCTGTTGACCTGGGCGTTCATGGGTGAAAAACTGTATTATTTGCTTCATGTAGTATTATATTCACTATTATGTGTTACAATATGTTGGTGATCTTTGTGTGTTTGTTCTAAACTGTACGCCAGGACATTCTGTTCATTTATTCTGGTCTGTCCCTACATACTCACATCTGTCATACATGTTCCTTGTTATGTATTGGCTAGAAGCAGCTGTTCATTACTTATTTGGTCCAGACCAGCTGTGTGCCGGAGATGCTTGTATAAACAGGACTTTTCCAATGTCAATTTCTTGAAAGTTTGTACCAGATCTTCCATGGTCTGTTGGAAGACTTGTATTAATTTCAAACGCGTTAATGTGAATTTAGTGACTGAGAGTCACATTCATGTGTTATTTTTGTTTAACTGTGATTATTTGTTTTTTTTGTTTGATTATATTTGAATATTGACTTTTCTTGTTACAGTTGTCAGCAATTCTGTGTCATATTTCTGAGTTGTGAATTTCTTTATTTTTTCTTTTCTAGGGTTCTGCTCCCTGTGTCCACATTCTCATACTTGGCATCCAGAAAAGGTTCCAGTACTCGGCGAACAACCTCTGGTGTTCTCCACGTTAACACATCATGCAGACAAATTCAGAAAAATAAAAGAAAGAAGAGAAATCTCCACTGCTCACTGTGTGGGAAACGTTGTCTACAGAAAATTCACCAGCGCATTCACACAGGACAGAAACTGTATCGCTGCTCAGACTGTGGAAAGAGTTTTACTTATCAGAGTCTTTTCAAAATACACCAGCGCATTCACACTGGAGAGAAACTGTATTACTGCTCAGAGTGTGGGAAGAGCTTTACTTCACGGAGTAGCCTGAAAGAACACCAGCTCATTCACACCGGAGAGAAACCGTATCAGTGTGGGAAGAGTTTTAACATCAAGTCTAATCTCAAAACACACCAACGCATCCACACAGGAGAGAAACCGTTTCACTGCTCAGACTGTGGGAAGAGTTTTACACAACAGACTACTCTCCAAAAACACCAGCACATTCACACTAGAGTGAAGCCGTATCACTGCTCAGAGTGTGGGAAGAGTTTTACTTTACAGAGTTATCTCCAAAAACACGAGAGCAGACACACAGGAGAGCAGCCGTATCACTGAGTGTGGTGTCGGGGTCAAAGGCTATCCCTTTCAACCCCAGGCCTCCAACATTGTATTACTAAAAAAGAAATCTTTCAATACTGGACAGACACACTAATAACAGTTTTAAATCTAAGTTCTCAAAAGATGTCAAAAAGGAAAAAGACTTCAGATGCTGAGTTTGTGGAAAAAGAAAAAGGCTTCCTCTTTATTCCAGCATCGATGGCACGCAGGTCTCGAGAGACCCAACTGCGTAAATACAGTCTATGCAGGATTATATACTGAGGACACGCCGTCTTGTAGATCACTGACTGTGGTACTCGGTTTCAGTTAATCCAGAACTTTTCCAGCTTCAGGAATGACAGAAACAGCGTTGTTCTCATTGCAGGTTTGTTCAGAGGAGTTTTGTCACCTTGTTTTAGATTGACTGATGATCATTTTAATTTTCTAAATCACATCATTATTTAATTCAGTTATCTCTAAAAGATATTCAGTGTAAATTGTTTGAACATAGATTCCACATAATCTGTTTACAACTGTGTTTGAATGTGATTTAAATAGCAGCAAAGAAATTGCTGTTGGACTCATTTGTTAAGTCTAATTGATGTAGCCCAGTTCACAAAAGTGAAAGCCTCTCACCTTTCATTGCTCAGTATTCTCAACCTTCATGTACATATTTAAATAAAATATTAAAAATCTCCAACAATGTTCATGAAGCTTAAGTGGTTCCAACTTTATCTCAGTTCATTCATTTATAATTCTATCATTGCTGTTTTTTAATTGTTAAAAAGCATTTTCAGGAATGAGGTATTTAAAGAAAATCTATGAACAGTTTTTTTTTTCTTGTTTTAATACAGTATGTACTCAGTTATCACAATTTCCAAAGTACTGCCATTCACTTCTTACTTACTCTCAGCCTTTAACTCAGGGCTTGGTAACTGAGGGCTGGAGTTCAGTTCACAGTTGGGAGATTTCCCTGCTCTAGCAAACCAGGTCAACCTGGTATTTATGTGAGGAGTTGAATCAGGTGTGCTTGCGTACGAAAATCACTCAGGTGCAGGAAACTGTGCAGGGAGCCAACCCTTCAGGACCGAGGCCCCCCACTCCTGCTTTAAATTGATGAGGCTGTGTATACAGCTAGCTGAAAATCTTATTTTCCAAATCTTATATTTAGGAGTAAATGACAGTAAAACATCATGTACAAATTAAAAAGAAATTTGCTTCATTCTTTTCATACCTGTTTTTCACACCACAAGGTAATTATTGTGGATAAATCTGTTTATAACTGCCCACAAAGCACCTTTTTTCCATTGTTCTAGTGAGGGAGATGCATTTCATGCACTGTGCTCTTTACCTTTTATGATCCCTCCCTGTCCAGCTGTGTTTTGTGAGGTCAAAATTGGAAAAAAGTGCAAGTACTCTACATCAAACATGCATGTTTTTCTGTGGAACAATAGATTCTTTTATATTATCACAAAACTGTTTTTGTGTAATTTGTTTTAAGCATAAGGTTCTATTTTTTGTGACTTCTTGTCTATTACAGATCATTTATCAATAGAAATCAACACTGATAGATTTCCAAACATATGTAAAGCTATTCCTTCAGTCTGAAATCTGCTCATGAAAGGAACCACACAACATTTAATTTTATAGAATGTCTATTATATCAGGACATTCTGAGGCACCATGGGAGTGGCAGCTGCAGCTGTATGGTATTGTATGTCAGTGTTAGTTTGGAGCGCAATGAGCTTAATTCTTGCAAGTTTGGATTAAACCCTGCATGGTCTGTGGGAAGGTTTTTTTAGTGATTTCACAAGAGTTTATGTGAATCCAGTCACTGAGGTCTGCAGTTATGTGTTCATTTTGTCTATTAAATATTCATTATTAACTAACAAGATAATGAATTTTCTTGTTACAGTTGCCAACAATTCTGTCGTATTTTTTTTTAATTCTCGATTCTTTTCTCTTACAGGGTTCTGCTCCCAGTGTCCACCTTCATTTTTAATTACCTGCCACAAACACATTTGGAGATTCCATCAAGAGAAATGTTAGATTTCTGAAACCATTTAAAATTGTTAAATATAAGAACATGGCATCCGGAAAACCCTCCAGTACTCACCAAACATCCTCTGGTGTTCTTCTTCAGGTATTAGACCTTTCCACACATTCAGCACTATGGACAGGGCTCTGGCTGAGCTGGGCTGTGGTGGCACAAATGGGAGGGCATCTGGCCCACTGTGACAAAATCCCACCCCCACATAGAAGGAGGACAGGCTCAGTGATGAGGGCTAATTTCAGTAATTGGAAGGATGACTCCATCCTTTTTTATAAGGTCTGGAAGGGGTGAAGCTATTGAAAAAAGGAAGGCAGAAAACATCAGTATTAGACCACCAACTCCCAAAGGCGTATACCTATGGCTTGGCTGTGCACCATTTATGATGGCTGCTACTTATTGCCCAGATACTGCACCTCCGTTAGGCCTAGGTGACAATCTCAGGCGTTAGCAGTAAGCCCGGTCTCAACAAGTACTCCAGTTCTATCTGAGGTGCATGAGCCCTTCAGCCCAGGACTTGAATGGACAATGATATTATCCAAGAAGAATATTTCAAACTGTTGTTGAGAGGGTGACAGTCTCAAGTCTTTAAAATGTGGCAGGATCCCCACAGAAGCTGAAAGGGAGAATCCTTTAATGTCAGAGGCACCAAGAGCTGGAAAAGGTCGTTTGGGAATCTCACTACGGTCTATTTTTTACAACATCAATACAAATAAAAGGGTTAAGATGCCAAAAATTAAAAAGTAACCGGATTTTAATACATCAACTGTGAATACTATTTATGTTTTAAATAATAGACCTAGTCCACATTTTCAAATTAAGGCTAAGATCAACTCTAGATAAGTGGAATAAAAGACTACAACTCTGGCTAAAAAAAAAAAATTTGCACCAACTCAAAGACATTGCCTACTCCAGTTAATGATTTGTCCTAAGCATCTTCACTGAAACACATTTTTGTAATAATAAATTCTCTGATACTCGATTAGGTTCAGTGTAAGACCTGAGGATCTGACGTTTCCTCAAACAAAATCCATGATCCATGATTTTAGAATAATATGTCACAGAGCTTCGTATAGTCATCCCTCAGTTTAGTTCCTCAACCTGCATTTTGACCCAATTCTGGCAGATTTTAGATAATCTTACTTTTAGTGTTTTAACGTTATAAAGTGTTCCTGAACACAAAATTGCAAAAATCAGAGAATGAGTAAAATAATGTCGCATTTTTGCCCTACAAAAAATTGAGTTTGGTGTACAAAAACCTGTCAGTTAAACTCTAATGCTTAAATTATTTTACTGTTATATACTCTAAAAAAATAAAAAGAGAAGATTACAAATCAATTTTAATGAAAAAAGCAATTCAATTCAATTCAATTTCAGATTTACAGGACTGCAAAAATGGATGAGAAAATGGAAAAGAAAATGGATAAAAATCATTTCAACAGATCACATACACACAAATACATATAAATGCTTAACTAAGGAAAAAATTACAACAAAAAAGAAATTTGCATGCTTCAACTTCAAAGAGCTCAATAAGAGAAAGTCTATAATGCATTGGAATTATATGCAAATTAGACAAGCAGACAAGAAGATTCATGTTTATGCAACAAAACTAATAAAACAGAGGATTTGGATCGATCCACAAGCACAAATAAACACGGTTTTCCATGTCTGTCCCTCATAATATCTCATCTGTAACAGTCTCATTCAGACCCAAGGGCTCGAAAGTGCCCAAATAATCTCCACAGAATCACCTTTCACTTAGTTACACAATGATGGAGAATCCAGCTCCACTACCAGAGGCCACAACACCAAGCCTGGTAGGACAGTGTGGGCATAAGCAAGTTCTTATCTTAATCACAATACCCCTCTCATGGAACAGTCATTCTCACCATGATGTCCAGGAGGAGAAGAAACACCACACAAACATACGCTATACAGACAAAAGTATTGGGACACCCCTCTTAATTATTGAGTTCTGGTGTTTCAGCCACACCCACTGCTAACAGGTGGATAAAATTGAGCACATAGCCTTGCGGTCTCGATAGACACACTAGCAGTAGAATGGGTCGTACTGATGAGCTCAATGACTGTAAATGTGGCAGTCACAGCGGTGTGAACACACAGCCACTGGACTCTGGAGCAGTGAAAACGTATACTGTGGAGTGACGAATCAGCTTCTCTATCTGTCAGTCTGATGGACGAGTCTGGGTTTGGCGAATGCCAGGAGAACGTTACCTGCCTGACTGCACTGTGCCAGCTGTAGAGTTTGGTGGAGGAGGGATGATGATATGGGGCTGTTTTTCAGGGGTTGGTCTAGAACCCTCAGTTCCAGTGAAGGGGAATCTTAATGCTTCAGCACCAAGACATTTTGGACAGTTGTACACTTCCAACTTTGTGGGAACAGTTTGGGGAAGAACCTTTTCTGTTCCAGCATGACTGAGCCCCAGTGCACAAAGCAGCTCCATAAAGGCCTGACTGGGTTAGTTTGGTGTGGAAGAACTTGACTGACCCTCACAGAGCCCTGACCTCAACCCCATCAAACACCTTTGGGATGAACTAGAATGGAGATTGTGAGCCAGACCCTCTCGTCCAACATCAGTGTCTGACCTCACAAGTGCTCTTCTGGATGAATGGACAAAAATTCCTACAGACACTCTCCAACATCTTGTAGGAAGAGTGGAAGCTGTTAGAGCTGCAAAGGGGGACCAACTCCATATTAATGCCTAAGGATTTAGAATGGGATTCATAAAAGCTCCAGGGGTGTGATGTGGAGGTGTCCCAATACTTTGTCCATATAATGTACCATAGGACTCAGACACAAAAGAGAATAAGTGGAAGTTACCTTCCACAAAAGGGATGTAACACTACAAAAGAGCTCTGATTTATGATTTCTCTTAAGCTACTGTATTTATTCATTTCCACAAAGAATTTATACACACATGAAGTGTTTTTTAACGAAGACAAGGACGTGACAGTTTAGACATTCAGTCTGCACGATGGCAGAGATGCAGTCTAAGCCTACATTTGCATTCAAGCCCCATTACAAAGTTAAAGCACCAAAAATGTCTTAGCTGTTCGATTACATTTAGTGTAAGGAGAATGCAGAACTATTGTTTAAAAGAGTAATTTAAAATAAAAACAAGGTTACAGAATTCAGAGTTCAACTCATGTCATCTCCCTATAAGTACACCTGTGTCTTTAAGGTAATGGTGTGCCTACAGCTCTGCCTACATACAAAGCATTAATACAGAGTCTCTCCTCTATGAATGCTCTGGTGTCTTTGGAGGCTACTCTGCCGATTAAAACTCTTTCCACAGTACAAGCACTGATACGGCTTCTCTCCCATGTGAATGCGCTGGTGTATTTTGAGATTAGTTTGATTAGTAAAGCTCTTCCCACAGTCTGAGCAGTGGTGAGTTCTCTCCTTTCCAGTGTTTTTCTGCATTCCTCTGTCAAATGTACCAGAGATTATTTGTGGACTACTGGAGGTTGTTCTAGAAGCCATCTTCTCGTATTTAACCTCCCTTGATTTCAGCTGTCAGGCTTGCTCTTTGGGGCAGCATCTTTGATGTGTGTTGTGGAGATGAACGTGAAACATGGGACGTGGAAAATTCAACCATGTAAGAATGTGGAAACTAGGGATAAAGGCAAAAGCAACAATAATAAAAAATGTAAATGCAACAAAGCTATGCTCAAATATAACAGTGTTAAAAGAGTTTAGTGTGAGAAGCATTTTTAACAACCCTCATCTGCTGGTCTCCTGCCCTGACAGCATATTGAAAAAAGGCCCCCTACAGAATGTGGGTTAAACATGTGCCAAGGTAGGGCACAGTGTCTTACAGCAGGCAAGGCAAGAGAACACAGAAGGATACATTATAGCACAAAACAATAACAATGGGCTATTTACATTAGAGTGTGGTAACTAGGGCTGCAGTCTTTTGTCGTTATTTTCACTTAATTAATTAATAAAGGTTAAATCATCAGTCTAACATCAGCACTTACTACGTTATACAACAGTTAGTTCCGCCCACGCGAGCTGATCGGTTAAGAAACGCTCTAACTGTGCTGTTATTTCGCCATAACATCACGGTTTTTTCACAAACACTGTATCACTCCACCGAGACGCCGTTGCTAAGCAACGACTTTGACAGCTGTAGGAGACGCTCAAGCCATTTGAATGATTTTACTTCTTACTTTGCCACAAACAGAAAACGGACACTTTTAAGATCACATTTGACCGACAGCCGATTTGGTCAGACTCTGAAGATGAGACTACACTAAATTCCCAAACAGTCAGTCGGTCTGCGTGGAGCTGGAGAACGAACTGCCGGCTGTGCAGCGAGTGGGCGGAGCTTGTTACTCTGACGTAGCAACAAGCTGCTTGTTAAGGAGCTATAATCTGGCGGAAGGAACTGCGAACATTAAAACATGTTAAACGCCGCGTTCACGGCCCAGTTTATTAATTTATTACTTTATTTATTTAACTGTTGTATAAAAACAATAGAACACTCGAGGAGTGTGTCATCGCAAATAACAGCATGGCTGTGATGATCTACGGCGACCAAATCACAGCCGTGATGTTTTTGGCGAGAACACATTCCTCGAGTGTTCTTTTGCTCAATTAAACAGTCCTAACTTAGTCAATACAGTGGAGCTGGTTGTGCTGCTAGTGTTATCAGGGCTACCAACTCTGATGCACCAGGACTCACGTAATTAGGTCTAATTTCACAGTCTTATACTACACTTGTCATTCCACACACTTTCCTCTCCAAAGCTGAACAATCTTAGTTTCCTACAACAACTTCCACTGATTAAAAAAACCTGACTGCGACTTTTGTGTTCTCGGAAATTAATGCAGGTGAAGGAGACTGCATTAACTAGCATGTTAGTCACTGCCGTTCTATGTGTTTTAGATCAACGGGGGCTGTACAGGTATCCACAGCTCCGGGAAAAACAACGAGACAGACACTCCAAAAATGACACTGATGTAAAGCAGTTGTTAAAATCTGCAAGCACTTATTTTCAGATCAGATTTGACTGTACAGATGAATAAGGGCCATTGTACCAAATTTAATTTTGTGAATCAGTACACCCCTAATAATCAGCGAACCAAGTACAGTATTAGCTTTCATCACTATGCAGTTGTTAATCACTCTTTATCAGACAAAACACAACAAAATAATCTGCTGAGAATCCCATTCAGTATTTTGTAAACGTTATAACATATTTTAAAAATGAAACATACAAAAAGAATTTATTATTACTATTATTATAGTGCATGTAGTACACATTTGTATGCACATGGGAGCATTTCAGTATGTAAACAATATGTTGTATTTTCACACTTTTAACACCTGCACATCTGTCACCATCAAATTATAAATATCTTCTTTTCAAAATATAGTTCGACTGGAATATCTTTCAGCTAAGCTCCAGCAAGGTAAAGCAGTCAACAATTAGAAATTGGGAGAATTTCTCTGACTGTTCAAGAATTTTAGTCTCTAATTGAATTCTGTAATATTTATTGTCTAGTTGTCTAGTATCTTTGATGTGTGTATTCCTAATAAGGTATGTCATTGGGCTGCCTTCTCTACCCTCTACCTGTCCCCAGCCTGTTGTAAAATGCAATATAAAACACAATAAAAAGTTGATCACATGGAGACGTGTTGTACATGGATCTCCATAGAATATGAATGGTTCCATATAACACCAAAGGAGTTTCTTCTATTGTTTCAAGCTTTCCATCGTGACAGTAACAGAACCCTTTTTGGTGCCATGTGAGAACCATATACAACACATTCTACATCAATCTGAAGAACATGCAAAGAACCATTTAACCATGAATTGGTACAATAAAGAACTCATGGTTCTAATTCGAGCTATTCCCTTTACTGAAGAACCTTATATCTTTTTTTAAGGAGTGCAGATAAGAACATTACTTACCACACAAACTGAGTAGATTGTGTAAATTCTATAAAAATATATACAAACATGTTCATAAGATGCACTTTTCCAAATCAGAATACTATCAACCGAAAACAAACACAAAGGCTAACATCACTAACCTCACTCAGCTCAGTCTGATCAAAGGGCTGCTTCATGTTTTCTCCCTACTTTTCAAAAAGCCAACATCTCCTCAGAGTGTTAATGAAACATGTAGGGTAAAATGATCATAAAGAATAAGATCAGGGTTCATTTTCTCTCCACCTTCAGGACCTTCAGCAGACTGACTGCTCAGCATAGCAGGATCTTCTACTTCTCCGCTTTATTGGAGTTGGAGAAGCACAGATATGCAGCTAGCGCTACCACTTGGACTGGGGGGGCTTCCCACTAAGGCCATTATTTTTAATCCCACCCGTATTCTGATGCACTCTGATTTGGCTGCAGTTCATATAAACAGCCTGTTTTTTGTGATCAATTATTTATTGAGTTTGGTTCACATGTGAAAACAGTTAACAGTGGACAATCGAAAGTAGGGAAGAAGTGAAGGGGTTACTAATTTGACAGTCCTGCTTTATCTACTCCTTTACCTTTCATTTTCAACAAAAATCTTAGTTTATAATAAAATAATTAATTTTTTATTCTACTGCGTTGTTTGCAGTTTTGTATACACTGACTGTTTTCTTTACTGTTTATTTGTGCTGTAAAGCACTTTGTGATGCATTGTTATGACAGGTGCTACATAAATACTGATATATTTATTATTGTAAGAAGGCTAAACATACTGCCCACTGTCAGAAAGCTGCACTTCAGTCAGTTTATTGGTCCTCCAGCCCTATAATGACCTAAAACACACCTCAAAAAGCACCAATAATGGATGAAAAGAACAAACTGAACCACTCTGTTGTTCCCTGCTATGAGTCCTATGACTGAATGAATAACACTGAATGTTTGTGGTAAGAGCTGAAACTCTCAAACCTGAGAGAACTGAAGCATTTCGCTCAAGAACTACCAGTAAAGAAAGGAAGAACTTTCATTCAGTGCTACAGAAAGAACCTGATTATTTCTAGTCTTCAAAGGCTTTGAAATATTAGGTCAAGGGTCCATTTCCCATCCATGTCAATTTTCAGTTGTTTACTGGCAAAAGTAATATGTTAAATCATAACAAGCAAAAAAGAAGTCTGTTTTACATTTCTGAAGGAAGTGGAAGGGTACCAAAACGTTTGGCCATGTCTATAAAAACTGCTCTTACCTGTTGGTCATCCTCAGCCAGTCTGCTTACCATTCTTCCCTTCAACCTATACAGCTTTGGGGAATGAGCATTCTCTAGAATTCTCCCCATCTTTGGAATTCAGTTCTCAAACATTTCTGTCAGGCACCAATAAGGTAAAAAAAAATCGTGTTTCACACCAAAAAGCGAAAAGAGAGAAAACTTTAAACCCATTTGAATTAATTTAAAGGTAAAATTTACTAGAAAAGCAATTTTCACATTTACAGGAATAGGAACAAGAGAATCATTTTTAAAATATAGATAATTAATGCATACCTTCACACATCAAAACATAACTAAAGAAAACTTTAAAAATACAATAAAAATAAATCAGCATGCTAAAAGTCCAAACCATTGGAGTTAAGAGAAAGACAAGAGCGAGATGGGGGTTTCTCCCTATCTAGCTCAGGACAGAGCAAGTATACCATTGTTCAAATTATTTGCAAATTAGGCCAGTGATAGATTTGCATTGGTCCACAAGCATAAATAAGCGCAATGTCATTGGTTAAGTCCAGTTAACAGAGATGATATCCTAATCTGTCCCTCATGCACTTCTTAATGATGTCTGTAACAGTCATTCTCAATCAGGCCCAAGGCTTCAAAGGCGTCTGAATAAAATCACCTTTCACTCACAGTGATGGAGAATCCAGTTCCACTACCAGAGCAGCATCACCAAGTCTGGTAGGATGGTTCGGAAAGGAGCATAAGCCAGTTCTCAATCCCTTTCACCATAATGTCGAGGAGGAGATGAAACCCCTTATGAACTGCTCTAGGCTGGGCCGACCCTACATGATTTTTGTCCCCACTTTGAGCCTGATTTGCCCCTTTTTTTCACAATCTGAAGCGATTTTCCAGGTGAGGAACTCAATAGGAAGCGACGGTACGGATGATCTGGTAGTGTGAGAGGAGAAAGGAGTGAAACTTTCATACCCAGCTGTCACTGTGTCTTAAGATGTCTTGACAGTATTTATAAGATGTCTTGAGACATTTTTTTATGCCAAGACATCTCAAGAACGTCTTAAGACGTATGAGTGAAGACACTGTCTTTGTCTTGAGACATGAAAGTTAACGTCTTAAGACAAAGAAGTAATTATTTTGTGTGTCTTGAAGACGAGGCATGACTTAAGACATCACTTTGTCTTAAGACACAGAGATGTTGTGTCTTAAGACAGTTCAGTTTAGTCCAAAGAGTAGTCCATTACAAAAAGTCCTGTGGTATGAGTGTGGTATTCCTGTGGTACTGCCAAACTGAAAATTACAACTGAGGATTACCAGGATTACTACAGAACTGCCTAATGTACAATATAATGAGAATATAACAAGTATGTCCTCAAGAAACAGCCTGCTGGAATCTTATGGTTTTTGTGTGACATTACTAAAAGAACATTCACTGAGGTTTTACTTTCTGTACTTTTGTGATTCTTGTATGTTTTGTTTTTTGATTATTGCAGAAATGTGTTTACAGCAGCAAAAGAGCAAAAGAAAAAATCAATTCTTAAACCATTTACCTTACCTTAAAATGTTTAAACTTATTTGCTTACATCATTGAAGTTCATGGTAGAATAACTTTTAATTTATCTCCATTGGTAAATGTTACAATCACAGTCAGTCACAGCCTTTTGCTCATTTGCAGAAAACATGCTATGATTAACACAACATTGATCTATTTTCAAATGTACAATTGTAACCAGAGACAACAAGCTAGGAACTAAGATAAAACAACTTTGAGCTAATAGGAAGTAAATGTACTTAACAGCTAACCTGGGTACTTTAGAGATCACATACCACCAAAACTTAATGCAGAAAAAGCCCTTGGTTCACTCTCTTCAACATCTACACTTCTGTTTATTTTCTTAAGCAGATCAGGGCTGCCCAAAGTTAGACCATTAGGACTTTTAATTTGGCCCAACAGAAAAAGATAACAAACTTGTTTATATACCATGTATAACTTTCAAAATTATTATCTCCAGTATTTGGAAAACACAAACAATAATAAACAAATGTATTTGAGTAGTAATATAAAGACCTTTATTGTTTCACCACGTAAAATTACATAATAAACAGATTTTTGTTTAAATGTCCAACTTCATACTTTGACTTTAATATATTAAGACATGGCCTCCAGTGATGCTTTGTAAAATAATGCTGTACAGCTGTCTCATGTATTTAAAGAGTTTGCAGTTTTCTATTCTGTGTCTAGATTAAAACAAACAAACAAACAAACAAACAAAAACAAAACAGCACAGTTCATTCAGTACAGCAGAGGTGCGAACCGGAAAAAGATCTATGGGAGGACAAACAAAACACTGGAGGACAAACAAATGACTGGCGGGAGTTTCAGACTAATCAGAGCGCGGGACTCCGCCGCATGGACGTTCGGTTTTGAAGCACGAGCGCTCTCCGCCGTTCCTCCGTTTAAAGCCAAGCGCGACCGTTACAGCCGATACAGTGAGCGGGTCTCTCAGGTCGCTAACGCGGTCAGTTTATCGAGTTTGTTTAGTGAGTGTTAAACCTCGATAAGACTCTCTTACACTCCTAAGACAGCGCCGCCTGCCGGGTGACGCTTTCAGCTCCACAAACGAGGATTTTTCAGCTGCCTAACGTTAACTGACTAACGATGACTGACTGAATCGAGTGGAGTGGCGACTGCAACGGTCAGAATCTGCTTTTAAAAGGTGAGTAGTGACCGAATGAGATGAGCAGCCTCACTAACAGTCAGCTGGAGTAAACTTTTGTTTCTGTATTTCTGGGTTGATCTGCCGAGTGAAGACACCAGCGTTAGGGTAGCGTATGTAGTTAGCTAGCTAGCGGCTAAGCGGCGTGTCTGTTTGCGCCTCGCGGCTGCGTCAGATGTCGCTTAGCACGCGCTCCAAATGAAAGGCTGCCTCAGAGTGAAATCTAAGACTGATCACAGTGCAGCAGGGTCAGCACACTGAACAATACAACAATGACACTGATCACAGTGCAGCAGGGTCAGCACACTGAGCAATACAGCAATGAGACTGATCACAGTGCAGCAGGGTCAGCACACTGAGCAATACAGCAATGAGACTGATCACAGTGCAGCAGGGTCAGCACACTCAGCAATACAACAGTGAGACTGAACACAGTGCAGCAGGGTCAGCACACTGAGCAATACAACAATGAGACTGATCACAGTGCAGCAGGGTTAGCACACTGAACAATACAGCAATGAGACTGAACACAGTCCGTCAGTCTGTGTGGTTCAGAGAGGGTAGTAATGATCTTAATTTGCTCAGTTACATTTACTACAGTAACGTCTTGGTGGATTTGTACTTTCCAGAGTATTTTTAAAATGTATTATTTGTGCTTTATATTAATAATCTATGTTTTACTCGGCTACATTTTAGTCAGTAATATATAATGACCAGTTTGTTTTGTGTTTAAGTTCATTGTTATGCTTTGCTGTTATAATTGTTTTGCTGCATTTACCTCATGTGTCTGTTTTGTTTTAGATGTTTCTCATCAGAAATTATCTGAAGCTGAGCAACTGGTGAGACTCAAGTTTTAATTTTTTAAATAAAACTATATGAATGTCAGACAGATGTTTAGATTTGGTGGGTATTTCAAACAAATATATTTCATGAAGTATTTATGGTAATACAGAAGAGCAGAATGTTTAGGTAAAGCTGGGTTAGAGTACTCAAATATCTGCGCTTTATTTATTCAATTTATTAATATGTTATTTGCCATTACAGCTGTGTTCAAAATATCGATATGGCAATATCATCAACACTGTATCAATATTTATGAATTTACTTCTTCAGAGTGCTTTAATGTGTAATACTGCAAGTCTCAGAGCCCTACAATTTATAGCATACAGCATGTGGTAAACATGCTGTAATAGAGTTCAGCTCTTATTAATAATCATTTCATGTAATAGTTCTCTTTGGGCCTCATCCAGTATGGTGGCAGTCCATATCATTCTCAACACTCAACTGTGCTCTTACACAAGTGGCCTCATCCTGATGCTTCTTTCATTACACTGAACATCAGCTATGTGTGTGAGCTGGGTGCCACGCTGGAGTTCATGCACAGGTATTATTTAAAGCCTTGTCACATTTCTTTGTGTACTAAATGCCTGAGTTGATTTTAGGTAGAGTAAAATTATGTATATTGTACATTATATTCTACTTATAAAGGGAATATATAATGCTTTCCCTTTTATTTATTGTGTTATGTAGCTTTTTGTGCATGTAAGATACAAAGCTGAAAGTATATGCCAGAGGGAGAAACTCTCTCCCACAGAAACCACTTTTCTCAGCTGCCTGAGGGCTGGAGTTCCCCAGCCCTTTTCCTTTGTTACAAGATGATGTAATCCCATAACACAATCCTTATTGCCCACCTACCAGCGAGCTTGGCATGCCCTGACACAACGCAACGCATCTACCGGAGGCCATGTATTGGCGGAACCGCTCTGGCGCTTGATCAGTCAGAGCCAAGTGAGCGAGCTAACTAATCTGAGCATACTGGGCTCATCAGGAAGGAGGGGCTTAAAGACACAGGAGCTCTAACAGAGCGTTTCAGACAGAGGGTGAGTAGAGATTTACAGTATGAGAAAAATAATGTGTTTCTGGAACACTGAAGCATGGAAATGTATTATAGTAGACCCCAAAATAAATTTATGAACAATGGAAATTAGCATAATAGGTCCCCTTTAAATTCAGCCTACTTGTATATGCAGATCCAAAAGTAATTTCAAATTTATTGTCTTAAAATTGATTTTTTAACAGATGCATTTTCCTCATATCTCTGACAAAGAAGACCAGCACTGAGAAAAAACAGAGGAAGAAGCGATGGGCTGTGAATCTGACAGTTCTCTCACTCATCACAGATTTAACTCTAAAAGGAGAGATTGGTAACAGCATTAGCAGTGTGATATCAGTAATGTTAGTGTTCAGGCATTATGGCATGGACATACGCACATCGAATTATCTGTGTCCTGTTTTCTGTGACCACATATGTCCACATAAAATGTCCACAGCTTGGCTCTATTCCAGCTCCTAGCACATCTGAGTCTGGTATTAATTGTTTTGACAGCTGATCATTACCTGGCTCAGGTATGTTAGGAGTGCTGCTGGGGTTCAGACCTCTGTATTACTCTGTTGGTCAGTTTTTCTTTTTAGTCCGTATGAATTTGTCTTAAAATTGTTTCCCATCATTTATAATTGTTCATAGTACTATATTGCTAATAACTTTAGCATAACTTATATACGGAGTAACAGCAGACCTTAAAGATAAGATAAGATAAGATAAGATAATCCTTTATTAATCCCACAACGGGGAAATTTGCAGTGTTACAGCAGCACAGAAGACAGAGTAGCAGGAAATATACAAACAATATTTAAATAGAATAAACAATAAAAGTATAAAGATATATATGTATATGTACAAAGATTATAAGAAAAATATACAAAGTATTAAATTTAAATTTAGAAATGTAGAAATGTATGTATTGTAGTGAGTATTGCACAGTGAATAAAATAGCAAATAAATAAACAGTAAATAAATGGAGAAATATTGCACTTGACATAATTGCACATAATGGTGGTAAACATGTTGACAATGATCTGCAGTGAATATACTACGCATGGTGGATTGAGATATTGCACACAGTAAAGTGCTGTGGCAGTGATGTTGAGAGTTCTTGCACATGGAAAGTAATTGTAAACTACTGTCTACTGAGTGCCGTGACTGTTATAGAGTCTGACAGCGGCTGGGAGGAAGGACCTGCGGTATCTCTCCTTCACGCACCGCGGGTGCCGCAGCCGGGCACTGAAGGAGCTGCTCAGTGCTGTCAGAGAGCGGTGCATGGGGTGGGACAGGTTCTTCAGCATGTTTGTTAGCTTAGTCCTCATTCTCCTGTCCCCCACCACCTTCACTGGGTCAAGAGGACATCCCAGGACAGAGCTGGACTTCTTGATGATCTTATTCAGTCTCTTCCTGTCAGCAATGGAGATGCTGCTGCCCCAGCACACCACTCCATAAAAAATGGCTGATGCCACCACAGCGTCGAAGAAGGTCCTGAGAAGTGCCCCCTGCACGCCAAAGGACCTGAGTCTCCTCAGGAGATGTAGCCTGCTCTGGCCTTTCCTGTAGAGGGCAGCTGTGTTGTCAGTCCAGTCCAGCTTGTTGTTGAGGTGAACACCCAGGTACTTATAGGACTTCACAATCTCAATGTCCATTCCCTGGATGTTCACAGGCACCAGAGGAGAATGTTTGGACTTGCGGAAGTCCACCACCAGCTCCTTGGTTTTTCCTGCATTGATCTGCAGGCAGTTCCTCTGGCACCATTCCACAAAGTCCTGCGTCAGTTCTCCGTACTCCCTGTCATCTCCGTCTGTGATGAGGCCACCGTGTCCGACTGACAGCCCTGGGTCCTCACATATTGCGGTCGGTTAGTGAGGTAGTCCAGGATCCAGGTGGTGAGGTGATGGTCCAGGCCCGTGCACTCCAGCTTGTCCTTCAGCAGTGTGGGTTTGATGGTATTGAAAGCACTGGAGAAATCAAAAAACATGATTCTCACAGTGCTCCCAGCATTCTCCAGGTGAGAGAGAGAGCTGTGTAGGAGGTGGATGATGTCATCCTCCACTCCAGTGCCAGGTTGGTAGGCAAACTGCAGTGGGTCCATTGAAGAGCTCACCAGGGGGCGCAGGTGGACAAGAAGCAGTCTCTCCA
The DNA here is from genome assembly GCF_904425465.1 of Colossoma macropomum. NCBI lineage: Eukaryota > Metazoa > Chordata > Actinopteri > Characiformes > Serrasalmidae > Colossoma > Colossoma macropomum. The sequence continues at coordinate 30,420 of NW_023495437.1, forward strand.
GGGTCTTCATCAGGTGAGATGTCAGCGCCACCGGCCTATAGCTGTTGAGGTCTTTGGGGTGTGGGGTCTTTGGCACTGGCACCACGCAGGATGTTTTCCACAGCTGTGGGACTTTCCCTAACCTCAAGCTGAGGTTAAAGATGTACCCGACCACGTCACACAGCTCGTTCGCACAGGTCTTGAGAAGCCTTGAGCTGATGGCATCTGGACCTGCAGCCTTCCTGATCTTCATCCTCCTGAGCTCACTTCTCACCTGGGATGTTGTGAATGTGAGGTTGGAGTAAGGGAGAACAGTGCTGGGATGTATGTCAGCAGGAGAGCCGTCTGATGGTGGCTGTGTGTTGAGATGAAGGGGGGTGGATGCAGGAGAGGGGGGAGGGCCAAATGCTGGTAGTGCCAGACAGGGAGAATTCAGCAGTGATGTGCCTGTGGTGGGGGGAGCAGGCGAGTGATCAAACCTATTAAAGAATAGATTGAGTTCATTCACCCACTTGTGGTCCCCCACAACCCGGGAGTCGGGCTTCTTGTGTCCAGAAATAGTTTTGAGGCTATTCCAGACTCCACTGACATTATTCTGCTGCAGCTGGGCCTCCATCTTTGTCCTGTAGCTGGCTTTCCCCTCCCGGATCTTCCTTCTCAGCTCCCTCTGCACAGATCTCATCTCCTCCTTGTCACCTGATTTAAAAGCCCTCTTCTTCTCCTTCAGGAGGGCCTTTATATCAGGATTAATCCAGGGTTTGTTGTTGGAGAAACACCGAATGGTCTTGGTGGGTACGGTATTCTCCACACAGAAGTTGACATAGTCCGTTATGAATTGTGTGAGGCCATCAATATCTTCCGCATAAGGATCACACATCTCCTCCCACAGTGTTGTGCTGAAACAGTCTTTCAAAGCCTCTTCAGACTCTGCAGTCCATTTCTTCACTGTGCGGGTGATGGTTGGTTCTCTGTGTACAAGTGGTTTGTACACAGGCAGGAGATGAACCAGGTTGTGATCTGATCTTCCCAGGGGAGGGAGGGGTAGGGAGTTATATGCCTCCTTTGTATTGGCATAAAACAAGTCCAGTATTTTATTGTCTCTGGTGTGGCAGGTGACATACTTGGTGAAGGTAGACAGTGTTGAGGATGGAGAAGAATGGTTAAAGTCCCCAGAGATCAGGAGGAGGGCCTGTGGGTGCTGGGTCAGAATCCTGCTCACAGCTGAGTGCAGGACGTCACAGGCAGCGTCAGCGTTAGCAGACGGAGGAACGTACGCAGCTATCGCGAAAGCATGCGAGAATTCCCGTGGCTAACAGTTCAATGTCCTTACAGCAGATTTGCTCTTTAATAGAGATGTGTCCAGAATTACACCATCTATCATTCACAAATACTGCCAGACCCCCTCCTTTCCTCTTACCGCTCTCCGCTGTCCTGTCCGCACGTACGAGGTGAAAGCCATCCAGAGAGACAAGTGTATCCGGAGTTAGCGTAGTTAGCCAGGTCTCCGTAAACAGCATGACGCTACACTCACGGAATTCCCTCTCGTGCCGGGTCAGCGCCGCTAACTCATCCATCTTATTTGGAAAAGATCTCACGTTCCCCATGATGACAGAGGGAAGGACTGGTTTGTACCATCTTCTCCTCGCACGGCGCTGAGCCCCCGCCGCTTCCTCCTCAGCTCGCGGGGGATCTGGGGTCGCTCCCCCGGGAGCGCCGCTGTGCCCCTCAGCGCTATCAGCTGATCCCTGGTGTAAACAAAGAGATCCCGCCGGGAGCACGCTGGATCCGCTCTCACTTCACAAGTTTAATGTCCATGGTGTACAGACAGTGTGAAAAGTACTCAGGTTTAGAAAGTACTATAAAAGAAAGGAAAAATAAGAGAAAAAAGCTCACGATGAGCAAGAGCTGCTGTAACAGGCTGCCACTCGCGCGGCGCCGGAAGTGAAAAAAATCTGATTCATTGGTTTGTGGAACTGTGTATTTATTGCAGTATATTTCAAATTTCTACACAAAGTCAGTTAACATGTTTCAAGTGTGATGACGCTATTGTACTGTGCATATACACAGTTGTAAAAACAATAAACAATAACTGTAATCTATATTTTTTGAAAGCTATGTGGGTGCTTTTTCATGGGCTATGCTTTGGATTGCAGAGTAAATTATTTGAATGTAGAAGTATTCTGAATTTTTAACAGATTAACAAGGAAATACAAAACTGTAAAATAGTGATTTTCCATACCCCTTTAAATCACATTACTGTAATTTATGCATACTTATTATTGTTCTTTGTTCTCCTTCTTATTATTATTTTAAAAGTTGATAAAATGATACCTTCATTAAAAAATGAAGCAACTGTAAAATAGTAATTGTAAAAAAAATGTATTTTTAACACATTTTTAAAACATTAAGAGTTAATTACTATAAAAAGGTATATTAAAAAACTGAATTAGATTTTTAAATATTGCCGCAACGCTGTATTACAAAATAGTTGCCTAAGAGTCTTCCCTCATACTACCACCATGTTGAAGGCATGGTCTGAACTCACAAATAAATTTTTACTGATTCCATAAGCTTTTCTAATGCAACAGAAACATTTAAAGGGGAATTCCACATTTTGTACACTTGATTCTGGTTAAAGAAAGTTTAAAAGTAAAAGATTTATTTTTAAAAAATGTAGGTAAAATTTAAAAATACGTATTATGCATCCTACATCTTGAGACATCTTGGGATTACTTCTAATGTTGGTACTGAAATACATAATTACTGTTATGAAATACCTTGGCTTAAATATTTTTTACTGTGGCATGTCATTGTGGTCATGACATGTTAATAAAGAGGACCTTTAAAAACTTCTGCAAAATTCAATCACTGAGATCAAAACAAAGTCACTCCGAGTGGTTTGATTTGATACGGTTCATTGTAGAGATTTCTTTACGCTGGTGGTGACAGGAACCAGGGGACACATCTTCAACACAAACATAGCAAAAATGACCAGTGAACCTACCTGTGTTTTCTGAGATTGTATATATGTTGATGATGGTAAAATGGCGCTAAATCTGAAAAAATACGTTTTCCCTACATGTATCCCTCTACCATAATTGTGTTTTGTAAAAATACACCGTAAATCAAAACCATCTCAAACCTAACCTAAAACAATGCTTCAGGCATCACGCAGTGTATTTATAAACATTTTTATGTAATAACTTTCTGTGAGGGAGCTTATACAGACATGGTTCCTCTTACCACCTGTGACCACCAAGTATAATGTGTAAATATTCTAATTTGTCAGTCTACTAACCATATGCTCTGAGCAATTAGATTAATTTAACATTACAGCACAGCCGCATCAATGTGATATTCATGAATATAAACAAATGCTGAATAACAGACACCAGCGTGGTAATTATTCATGATATATGTTTGGCTTTTGTAATTCAAAGAGCAAAGCAGCATTACTCATACCTATCCCACTTTTTGCAATGCCCCACTTTTTTCTAAAATAAACCAAGGCTAAAAAGATAGCAATGATGATAATAATAACACTTTTTAAACAAGAAAATATATGAAACACTCGTACTAGCGCACACACCCTTCCATGACACTACCATGTCAGTGTCACTGTTATGCTGAGAATGGTCCACTGCCCAAATAATATCTGGTCAGCAGTTGTCCTATGATGTTCTCTTTCCACTGATTAATAAAGAAGAAATGCTAAACTGTGCAGCAACAGATGGGGTTCAATGAGAAACTGGTAAGTGTTTCTGATAAAAAGCCCAATGAGTGTAGGTACAAGATAAACTGGCAACTCAGTAACCCTTATACAGAGTCATGAGCTACTGTTTCATGAAAGTGTACTTAACTTTGAACCGGTCTGGGGCTGAGCATAGGTACAAAAAAGATTTTCATATGTGAGAAGCATCTAGACAAAGGACACACCAAACTAGAAGCTGAATGTCCATGTGGAATGGTAAGTAACGTCCAAGCAGGTTGCAAGACAGAAGAATCAAACGATGACAATGGGAAGGAGCTGATCGCCAGAAACTGGAAATGTCTTCGCTGTTTAGCTGGCTGAAAAAGAAAACAAAAGGCAAGTAAGACACTTCGCATTAAAAACAACTCATATTACAATACAACTTACTACAACACTGTCATATTCTGAAGTTGTCGGGGAGTGTCAAAATATGGTATATACTCTTAAGTTTAATTAAACAAGGTAATAAAAATAAAGAACAAGTGTAGAAACTACAGGCCTACCAACATAAGAGACTTCAATATGATTCAATATGATTTCAATAATGACCCAGTGAAGAAGTTTCAATGTCAGTAGTTTTACGTGCAGTTTAGGTAGTACATTGTACCTAATTGCCTAATTGTCAACAAACACCTATTAATTTCCCAACTATCCCCTCCAATCCAGTCTTTTAATATGTAGCATCAGCTGATGCTAAGTCTAGTCTAATTTTAGCATCTTTAGACAGTACAGTTGCACAATTTAGGTAAGACATGTATGGCTGCCATTTAATGCTACAGTAAAATTACTTACTTTTTTGTATTTAATAATGTGACATTCTGACTCATATGTTTAGAATGTTTAGATCTTTGGCCAACTTTATGATTTACAGTTTAATATTTACTTACTCAGTGTTTTCATCCCTGATGATTCAGATACTTTAATATACAGCATAATCTTTGATATGTATGGGTTTGCACACTATATAGGTTTTATTTGTTGTAGACTACTTATATGGAATAATCATTTAATAGTATCTAGGTCTGCAACAATTAATGGACATTTTCAATAATGTTGATAAACAGAATTGTTGGCAAATCATGTTACCGATCAGCTATCTTGATGACGTTTGCAGTTCTCATGATTTAAAGAGGGAAATACATTTATGCACCCTGCAGTACAGAGTCATGCACAACCAAAACAATCAAAAACTAAAAATACTGTTTCCTGTAGGATATGTAAAACTGTCCTCAGCAGGCAGCACACCCATCACGTGCAAGTATGCGCAACAATGTACATGGCAGAAACTCAGCATTATTAAATACTAATATTTTATTGAAACTTAAGCCAAAAGAAAAAAATAGCACCTCACTGTCTGTTTCACAAATTTTTACACATTTTATGGCCTTACATTTTTCAAAACTGGTTTAAGACTTCTCCTTTCTCCTGTTGCATTTACAGGATTTTACTGCTTGGCTGATTTATCTCAATCTTAGTTGTAGGGTCTGTCGTAATGTCTATTTTAATCATTTATGATGAAAATTTGATAATCTTCCATCAAAGCATCTTCTGGTTTATTATCACCATGCACCGGCGGGCAGGAAAAAATAATATTAACCAATAATATAATGTTTCACCTTTCCGATACCATAACCCCCTAACTTCCTCCTTCCACCACCCTCACTTATAATGGAGAGAAAACACTCAGCTAGTTCACAGGGACAGTATCTGATACTGTGTGCCACTCAGTAATACATTACAGCACACAGAAAATGCTTTATGATTTCCTGTTTACATTGTTTTAAAGCACGGATGCATATCCGTAGCAAAATTAAAGTTAAAATATATGTTAAACTCCAGTTCATAAAACAGACAGTTCTGGTCCTAAAATCTGATTGGCACATTCAAAGCCGTTGTAAAAGCCACAATATACCCACACCTATGACTGCATCACAACAACTGTACTCTGTATTATTGCACCACAGCATGAAAAAAACCTTTGTGCAGTTAATAGAATAATCTTTGACTCTCATGCTGCTCGCATGGACCACCAAGTATATTGATGAAGTAAGAACTCGTTTTTTGTTTAAAAAAAAAGGGCTGGCAACTTACGTTCTTAACTAGAACCAGGCTGGTCAGCTAGCCAACAGGCTAAAAGAGCCAACAGCCTAAACAACTCCATAATTAGGTTAATATCACAGGCTTGAATTAAAGTCCTCACAATATGATTCGTTGTAAAACAGCAGTATAAAAATCTAAAGAATGTCACCTGAATGGATTACACCCATTTCAAATGTCCGTGTTTCAGTCACAAGTTACATCAAACCAAGGCTGAATCCCAAATGGTTCTGCATTCCCTAAATAGTGTGCTCACTGTGAAAGTTTAGAAATTCTTGCCTCTACACGCAAATGGTGCATCATTTATTGAGTGTGGATGTGTCTGAGTCCCAAATGTTTCTTAGCTGTATTTTGCTCTGTTAGGCTGCTGGATCCAGTATTTAAATTCCTACGTGTTACTATGTAGGGAGCAGGGAGCCGTTTGAGATTTAGCCCCAGCACGAGAAGAAGAGCGCCGCTGGATTGGTGCTAAATAAGATTTGTGGTGGAGCTTTGGTAGCCAAAAAGTACTTAGAAAGCGAAGTTTTTGCAATAAACAGTGCTGTGTTATCATATGTTCATTATTATATGACGAAAAGTTTACAAATTCATGAAATGACTGCAGTGTACAGCTATGGGCGACGGAAGGTTCTCCTCATTCAGGGGTCCATGGTTGCTTGGCAACGATACCACACTCTAAAGGAACTACATTTCTTGGTGGAATACTGTGGAATACTGTGCATTACAGTGATTTTATAAATTTATAAAATCGCTGTAACCCACGGCCTCTTGTGGCTTATTACTTTAGTATTTCTAAGTTTGAAAAAATTTTTCAACTCGTATATGCAATGTAGGGCTCAAAATGAAAATTCAGTTTTAATTTGCTTTTGGTAAAGTATTCATATTTCATTTACACTGAGTTTTAGATGGTTTACAATTAACTTTATTTAAATTAAAATGTATTTCGAGAATTCCATAATTATGCTCAATGGCAGATCTAGAAAGTTTTACTGGAAGTCGTAAAGGGGTGGTGGGTAGTTTTGGCAGGGTGGCATGTTCATGCAGCACCTGGGTCTACTGAGTAAAGAATTACTGAGAATTAAGCAGTGAACTATCCATACAACAATCTGACCACTAAGCAAAACAAAAGCAACCAGCATATACAGTTTCTCTGTTCTGATCAACAGTGTATGGAAAATAACAGCTTTGTGCTTGGCACCAAATTCATCACTCGATCATATTCTCAAGTATGACTAATAAGTCACAAAACATTACATAAGCTATATTACACAGGCCATATCAGAACCAAAAGCATTTTATACACTAGCCCAGTGGTGTAGTAAGATTGTAGTGGTATAAAAAAGTAAATTGTTTGCGTTATGTTTTAGAGGCTGCACAATTTGGGTGACAAGCCCTACAGAGAGAGTGGCAGCTGCCACTCTTTGCAACTCTCTAGATCTGCCCTGGTTACACTTCATGTGATGTAATATTGGTGTGAAGATGATAATTAAAATGTACTACCCTTAGGCCAGTCAATCATCCCATAAGGCTCCAGCCAAGAGCACGGTCAGCAGAAAAGGCTTTTACATTTGCCATCTTTCTAGCTTGGGTGTTCTTATTGATAATGCAATTTCAAATGCAATACTAGAGAAAGTGTTTAAGATAAATTACATTTTAAACGTTTTTGCTCGGATCATGCCTACAACACTTTTTGGTAGTATGAGGGATGACTGGTGAGAGAGGAGGGAAAATGAACAAAATGAAAATGAAGTTCTGGGCGGGTTCTGCTTGTGGCTAGAAGGTCAGAACCCCCCTTTTAACTGTGGCAGGACTGATGTAGGGCTGAAAAACAGGGAACAGGGAGGAGGTGGGGTGCAGTGGGGATTGCCAAGACTTCGTCATGGGAACAGAAGGTGAGGAAGTGAATTTATAGAGTGTTAACTTGGAAGGAGGACTGGTTTCAAGCATGTTCCCCTGAAACTTCAGTTTTTACATAACTCCATACAAAAATATTTTGACACCATTATTGCATAATCACATGAAGCATAACTGTACAGTTCTGGAAATATATTTTCACTTAAACAAAGCTACCTGAAAAGCATATGAAGAAAGACAAACTGTGTCAAACTACAAACCTAAAGTGGCCTAATCAGCTGAATAGCATTATTGCCTCATAGCTTTCAATACTTTGCAGCTTGCAAATGAGAACAGACCCAACTTGAGCTCAAAGAAACAAACATTACTCTCCACTTCCATCTATGTGTTATAGCAGCAGTCAGAAATTAGATCTTTTGTTGTTGTTGACCTATAATGTATCACAAACACGTTCTGGTTTCACCTCTAGTTTCATTTCACATCTACATGAAACTAATGGAAACACAGCAAATTTCCAACCTATTTATTGCAACGTAAACATAGAATTGTGATAATGAAAAACTGTGAAAAATTCTTGCTGTCAGCCTAAAAAACTGTTATCAACTTAAATTGCAATCATCTGATTGTGTAATAAATGGGTGATTGAAGAAAGGATTAAGACAATCTTCAGTCCTGCTATCTTGGCACTGAGATAACATAAAAGAGAGATTAAAAAATCCATGTTCATCACAAACAGACTGCATACCTGCTCCTCATCTTCATCACTAGCACACTGCACTCCTGCTCCTCTTCACTAAAACACTGCACTCCTGCTCCTCTTCACTAAAATACTGCAATCCTGCTCCTCTTCATCGCTAACACACATCATAAACATAACACAGTTTATTGTCTTTATTTACTGTCTGCTAGACTGTTGCTATATCATGTAAATGTAGCACTATGTCTTAGAATAACTACATGAAGTAACGCATGAAGTATTTTCCCCTGCTAAAAACAGTAAAATATGTCCTCCGCTTGCTTGCCCAGTGGGTCTGAAGGGTGAAGGAGCGAGAAACGAACACTTTTGCTGCCTCGCGCACTTTATGAATTTATAGTATTCTAAAACCGTTAGTCTTTTCAGTTCGCTATTTGAGGTTTTATGGTGGGTATTACAATACATAGACTTCATGAAAATGTTCAAAATGTCTACACAATTTTAGGTAATCCAATAAGATTGTGTGATAAAAACAGGAAATACTTTTGATATGTTACACTGTAATACATATTAAAATATTAAAAACAGTAGGTTAGTTGTCTTAATTTACGTTAGTTAGCTAACGCTAGTTAGTGTTAACTTACCGTGAATTTGTCCCTGACTGATGAAAGACCAACAGTCGCTGTGTTAATTACATTCCTAGCCTAATTTCTTTGAATTCACAATTAATAACCTGAAACATATACCTGACCACTGTTAATTATAAGCTAAGTTACTAAGCCGTTAACTTGGCTAGATAGCAACTGATCAGTTCACAATATAAGCTAATGCTAGCGCGTACTGAGCAGCTGAACTGTCGCCACAGAAACAGGTCAGCCAGTATTAATTACCAACGACCTGCATGACCAAGAAACGCCCAAAAGTTTAACAGTGGCCCACAGCAATCACGGAAGAGTAAATTTACTTAACTACACAAAAGTGGTTGATTACATTATCGACAAATGTAATCGACCGCTTCGTAAAATCTTGGCCAAACCCAAACTGCGTCTTGTTATTGTTATGCTAGTGTTATTGGTTTGAATTCGCTACGTTTTGATAACAATCAGCTAGCTAGGTAAGCTGATTTAGCTGGCTAGATCCAGCACTCTGACAGCTAAGCCTGCAGAAAATTAAATAGTATTTATCAGAAACAGTTTCTTTGTTTATTCTCACATGATTGTAAAGAAAATGCCTCAAAAATTTCAATGTAACTGGTGCTAGCTAACCTTACTGCGAGCATATGTTCGATAAAATCAGCTAAAGCTAACATTTCATCAGCTAGCATCAGAGAGCATAGCTATATTAGCCAGTTATTTATTCGGCAAAATAAACTTCAAAAATTTGCATATTCATTCATTCATATATTTCTTGTAGCTTGATATTAGCAATGGTATCAACGTTCAAAGTGAATAACACAAAAACATATCGTACTGGTTCCTAAAACCCACTCCCTTCAGAGACAGCCGTCTTACTGTAACACCTCATATACAGCTAGCGTTAGACGGACGAGACCACCGGATATGCGTGGGCAGGGTATCTAATACCAGTTGGAGCTCATAGCTGTCAGAAGGGCATGCAAGAATCTACACCATGAGTTTAGAATGACTTCAAAACTAAAAAGTACACTTTTGAAGCTTTTGACTCTCTTTATCACAAAAGTGACTAATCCTGTTTCCTTTAACCTTTTTTTATATATATATATGTCTGGATTTCCAAATTAACCTTCAGGAAGAGAAGATATCCTTTAGATATCCTTTAGTCTTCCATTTCTTGTGGTTGAGGGGTCTGTTGTGCTCAGGCTTTCTTAAGCATTATAAAGGGTAATTTGGAAACCTAAGGATATAATATTTACTGGTTCACTATTTCTTTATATGTGCGTTTTAGTCAAAAAATGACCCAGCACATATTCCTGTCTGTTTGTATTTATTTTACCATTCAATACTGAAATACATTTTTCAAGACATTTTTGAGACAATTATAATTTAAACACCAGCAATTGTGACTATGTATTACTGTACTTATTAGTTTTTAACAAAAAATAAGACGACCCCCAATGAAATACCAAACCCTTTACTTCCCAAAGGGAAACTCCATAATGTTATTAACACTGAAGTATATACATATGATGATACACAGGATCGGTCGGAAATGTCTAACTTTATCCTTTTTTGTCACTACACAATATTACATTTTTCTCAAAATTTATCACATGAAAATATTTAAGTGTTCCTAATTTACTTTGTTGTTTTATGTAATGCTGCACAAACACAGAAAGACGCTCGCGGATCTTAAAAAGGAAATGGTTTAATGAGAGACAGTATAAGGGCAAATCCAAAAATCGGAATCCAAAAAGCCTTGCCAAAGTCGAAAACCAGAGGACACAAAAATGCACAAACAACCAGAGCAAAAGGGCAAACACAAAAACGCAATATCCAGAAACAGGCAAAGGGTCTGATACACAAGATTAGAAAAACAGTCAAAGAAACGCTCAGTAGTCCAAAAAAGGGCAATACCTCGCAGTGAGGAGAACAAACCAGGAACTATATAAAGCCTAAAACACAGGTGTAAAGCATTAGTACTCAGGTGACTGAGAACGAGGAAGCTGTTTGTGATTGGTGGACGGAGTGACATCATCAGGATTGGGATTATGGGAATTGGAGTCCTGGAGAGCATTAGACAAGGGAGGAGAACCCGGAAGTGTGACAGTACTCCCCTCCAAAGAGTCCGAGACAGCTCGCGAACGAGGACGACCACGACGACCAGCCCCCCCCTGGATGGAAACCCCAGTGGGAGAGCCACCCGAGCTGCCACGACTCCGGACAGATCCACTGGAACGCCTGCTACCTTGGGCATTACCCTGGGGCCGGGACTTGGGACGGCCTTGCCGACGACCACCGGAAGGATTGGAAGACTGGAGACGAGGGCGACCTCGGGGACGCGGTGCGGGGCATGATGGATGACTCCGATGGAACTCCTCCACCAAGGCCGGATCCAACACGTCCTCCGCTGGTACCCAACTCCTCTCCTCCGGTCCGAACCCCTCCCAGTCCACCAGGTACTGCAGGGCCCCTCCACGCCTACGTGAGTCCAGGAGCCGCCGAACAGCGTAGACAGGTGCTCCCTCCATAACCACAGGAGGCGGGGGACTGGTGTCAGGCGTGACCTCATTCAGCGGACCAGAGACTACGGGCTTAAGCAAAGACACATGGAAGGTGTTACATACTCGATACTGAACAGGTAAGTCTAACTTGTAAGTAACATCATTAACTTTATCTATGATCTTGAATGGTCCAATATACTTGGGCAGCAGTTTTTTACTTCCCTCCGAAAACCGAAAATCTCTGGTCGAAAGCCATACTCGATCTCCTATGGAGTAAGAAGGGGTGTCACCACGTCGCCGATCAGCATAGCGTTTTTGTCTCCGGAGTACGGCTTCGATCCGTTGATGGGTCTCCTCCCAAACCTGTTCACTGCGAGACATCCAGGATTCCACGGCAGGAACCTCAGAAGGAGTGGCAGTCCATGGCATAAGAGGGGGCTGGTAACCATGCATACACTGAAACGGAGTGAGATTAGTAGTTGAGCTGGTAAGCAAATTCTGAGCAATTTCGGCCCATGGAAGGTATCTGTGCCAGTCATGTTGGTTGTTGTGACAGTAAAGTCTCAGAAACTTGCCTAGTTCCTGGTTTGCTCTCTCACATTGACCATTAGATTGGGGATGATAACCAGAGGTCAAACTAACTGTGATCCCCAATCTTTCCATGAAGGCTTTCCATACTTGAGAGGTGAACTGAGTGCCTCTGTCACATACAATATCCTCAGGAATACCAAACAGACGAAACACATGATTAAACAGACATTCAGCAGTTTGTAAAGCATTGGGTAACTGAGTGAATGGAATGAAGCGTACACCCTTGGAAAACCGATCAACAACAGTCAAGACTACAGTGTAACCATCAGATATAGGCAAATCAGTAACGAAATCTACTGCAATATGTGACCAGGGGCGCGAAGGTACAGGTAAAGGCATTAGTTTGCCTGCGGGCAACGTGCGTGGAGTTTTACACTGTGAGCAAGTCGAGCATGATGCTACAAATCTATGGACATCAGCAACCATGCTCTCCCACCAATACTTTGACGCCAACAACTGGTGAGTGCGAGTCTCTCCCGGATGACCCGAAGTAAGGGAAGAATGAGCCCAGGTAACGAGACGGTCACGAAACAAAGCAGGTACGAATTTTTTATCACTGGGGCACGAGGAGGGCGGCGCATAGCAATTGTTATGTTCGTCAATTTCTGAATCTATTTCCCAATGAATAGGAGCGAGTATTAATTCGGGTTCTAGAACTGCTTCTGGTGCACCAGATTTTGTATCCTCACTGTCATAGATACGAGATAAAGCATCAGCTTTCGTGTTACGCAAGCCTGGACGATAAGTGATGGTAAACCGAAACCTCGAGAAAAACAGAGACCAACGCGCCTGTCGTGAGTTTAGTCACTTTACAGAACGTATATACTCAAGGTTTTTATGGTCAGTTAGGACCAGAAACGGATGCTGAGCACCCTCCAGCCAATGCCGCCATTCTTCAAAGGCCAATTTCATGGCCAACAACTCACGGTCACCTATACCATAATTCTGTTCAGCTGGGGACATCTTATGGGAGAAAAAGGCAACAGGGTACAGTTTAGCAGGTTCACCATAATGTTGAGACAAGACAGCCCCAACTCCCACATTAGAAGCATCAACCTCAACAACGAAAGGTTTAGAGGGATCAGGGTGTTTCAATAGAGGGGCTGAGGTGAACGTATCCTTAAGACGCTGAAAAGCAACCTCGGCCTGGTTATTCCACAACAGTTTCTTAGCACCCCCCTTTAACAAAGCAGTGAGAGGAGCTGCAACTGTGCTGTAGTTCCGAATGAACCTGCGGTAAAAGTTAGCAAACCCGAGGAATCGTTGCAGTTCCTTCACGGTGGTGGGCACAGGCCAGTTAACCACTGCAGCTATCTTCTTTCCATCCATGAAAACACCATCAGCACTGATGACATAGCCTAGGAAGGAAGTCTCAGACAGATGAAATTCACACTTTTCACCTTTCACATATAACTGATTCTCCAACAAACGTGTCAGGACTTGGCGAACCTGTTGAACATGGGTAGGGAGGTCAGGTGAGTAAATCAAAATATCATCGATATAAGCGATTACAAATTTTCCCAGTACGTCTCTGAGCACATCATTAATGAATGATTGGAACACGGAGGGTGCGTTTCGGAGGCCATATGGCATAACAAGATACTCGTAGTGCCCCCTAGTGGTGAGAAAAGCAGTTTTCCATTCATCACCCTCTTTAATCCTAACCAAATTATAGGCACTACGCAAGTCAAGTTTAGTGAATACCTTAGCCCCCCGCAACTGTTCCAGAGCAACTGGCACTAAAGGAAGGGGGTAGGGATAGGCTTTGGTGATATTGTTTAACCCTCTGTAGTCAATACAAGGACAAAGTCCTCCATCCTTCTTCGGTACAAAGAAAAATCCTGCAGCTGCTGGGGACGTGGAGGGACGAATAAATCCTTGATCCAGGGCCTCCCGCACATATTCCGCCATGGCGACTTCCTCTGCCTGAGTGAGGGGATAAACACGAGACTTGGGAGGCATTTGATTATCAAGAAGTTCAATGGAACAGTCATAGTCTCTGTGAGGTGGCAATTTAGTGGCATTCACTTTGTCAAAAACCTCAGCCAGATCAGCATATTCGGGGGGAATGTTACTCTGTGTATTTACAACAGGACTCTCCACAGACGTGGAATTAGCACAAATAGTAGGGACTTGCAAACAGTTCTCAAAACAATACGAGGACCACGACAGGATCTCCTTGTGGAACCAGGAGATATTGGGATCATGCGTTTTCAGCCAGGAGAGACCTAAAATCACAGCATAGTCAGTGTTTTCAAGTACAAAAAAACAAATGTCCTCAAAATGGAGAGCACTAACACTCATTTTGACAGGACGTGTTTTATGAGTCACGTTTCCTAGTCCAATGGGCCCCCCATCCATGGCTGACAGACGTAGTGGTGTGGGCAGAGGTTCCATCTCAATCCCCAACTGGTTCAGTAGTCCAGCTTGGATGAAGCTGCCTTGGATGAAGCTGTGGTTAAAAACATATTGAGGGCAGATGGCATTATTTTTGTTATCTATCAAACATTCAGACATGTAGAGAACTGTTTTTCATATCTCTGTGAATCATCCTATATTGGTTCCTTTAAAGTATCTAGGCTGCACAGTAGCTTAGGGATCTGTAAAATTGATCATATCCAACGAAAATGTGCACTCTACAAAGATGGAGATGGTTTTATAGCCATCCCACTTGTTCATATGCTCATTTAGATACTGACTCCACAGAACTATAGTTATGCCCAAGTTAAGTTTTTATTTTTTTTTTATTTTAGATATTTTTTACAAAATGTTTTAAGTTTTACAAAATTTTCCATATTCTTACAACTACTGGTTCTGTTCTGTTCTTTGGTGTTAACCTAATTCTGCCTTCAGTATCCAAAGACTATAAATCAAATAAAAATTAAATTACAACTAGATCAGAATTCAAAGTACATTGTTCTTGATGCAGCAATGGTTAAAAATATATTTGTGTCATGTAAGATGGCGCACTTGTGGCACGTGGTGGAGTTTGCAGACAGGAGTACAGCAGTTGTGCCCACTTTATGGGTAGAAAATGGAAAATGTCTTTGGCCCCCATGTGATAGCACCAACATTCAAAGGGCTGTGAAACAGCAAATTAAGCCAGGTCTAGACTGGTCAGTTCACGATAAAATCCGCTGTTTAGCAACTTGTGGTAAGTAATAATAAAAGCTAATAAGAAAAGCTATCTGACTTGACTTAATAAAACTCCTGCAATTTCAATAAGTGTATACTTTTTATATCCACTGTATAAGCCCTTCCTGGATCGGGGCCTTGTCATGGCGGAAGGGCTTGTGTGGTCTAGGGATCTTCAGAGCTAAGTCGTCGGGAGCAACATGCTCCTGGTAGGGTCTCCCAGGGCGAACAGGTCTGGAGTGAAGACCCAGACTAACTCGATCCAAAAACCTCCATGAAAAACGGACGCAGAACATCGTGTACACTGCCCGGGAGAGGGTCACCGGGACCTACCCCTGGAGCCAGGCCTGGGGGTAGCGTCCCTCGGCGAGCGCCTGGTGGCCGGGCAGCCCACGTAACCCGGCCGGGCTCAGCCCGAAGAGGCAACGTGGGGGGACCATGTGGGCCCACCACCCGCAAGGTCCAGCATGGGGGAGTGGTGCAGTGCCGTACAGGCAGTGGGAGATTGCAGGGGGGCCCTTGGTGGCCTAGGCCCCTGCGGCAGAAACTGGCTCTTGGTACGTGGAACGTAACCTCACTGGGGGGGAAGGAGCCGGAGCTTGTGCGGGAGGTTGAGAGGTACCAACTAGATATAGTTGGGCTCACTTCCACCCACAGTATTGGCTCTGGAACCAAACTCCTGGATAGGGATTGGTCCCTCTCCTACTCCGGGGTTGCACAAGGTGAGAGGCGCCGGGCGGGTGTGGGGATACTCACGAGTCCCCGGCTGGCGGCAGTACAGTTGGAGTTTGTCCCGGTGGACGAGAGGGTCGCCTCAATGCGTATTAAAATCGCAGAGAGGAAAACTCTGACTGTTGTGTGTGCTTATGCACCAAACAACAGGTCGGAGTATTCGGCCTTCTTGGAGCAAGTGGGCGGGGTTCTGGAAAGGGTCCCAACTACAGACTCCATAGTCTTACTGGGAGACTTCAATGCTCATGTTGGCAATGACTGGGAGACCTGGAGAGGCGTGATTGGGAAGAACGGCCTGCCCGATCTAAACCCGAATGGTGAATTGTTATTGGACTTCTGTGCCAGGCATGGACTGTCCATAACGAACACCAAGTTCGAACACAAGGATGTTCATAAGTGTACATGGTACCAGAGCTCCTTGGGTCAAAGGTCAATGATCGACTTTGTTGTCGTTTCATCTGACTTGGGACCATATGTTTTGGACACTCGGGTGAAGAGAGGTGCTGAGCTGTCAACTGATCACCATCTGGTGGTGAGTTGGATCAGATGGCAGGGAAGACTGAGGGTTAGACCCGGTAGGCCCAAGCGAATAGTGAGGGTGTGCTGGGAACGACTGTCGGAGGCCCCTGTTCGGAATGATTTTAACTCCCACCTCCAGGAGAGCTTTTCTCATGTCCCGGAGGAGGTAGGGGACATAGAGTCTGAATGGACCCTGTTCAAAACCTCCATTGTGGAAGCTGCCAGGCGCAGCTGTGGCCAAAAGCTTGTTGGTGCCTGTCATGGCGGTAACCCAAGAACCCCCTGGTGGACACCGGTGGTGAGGGAGGCCGTCAAGCTGAAGAAAGAGGCCTTTAGGGACTGGATGGCCCGAAGGACTCCCGATTCAGCAGATAGGTACCGACATGCAAAAAAGGTGGCAGCTGCAACAGTGGCAGAAGCAAAATCCAGGGCGTGGGAGGAGTTTGGTGAGGCCATGGAAAAAGACTTTCGGTCGGCCTCGAGGAGGTTCTGGACAACTGTCCGGCGACTCAGGAGTGGTCGGGGTGACTGCGCCCAGGCTGTATTCAGCAGGGATGGAGAAACTCTGACTTCAAATGAGGATATTGTCGGTCGGTGGAAAGAGCACTTTGAGGAACTCCTTAATCCGGGTGACATGCCTCCCTCACGGGAGTCAGGGCCAGAGGCCTCTGGCGTGTCAAGCTCCATTTCCCTGGTGGAGGTCACTGAGGTAGTTGGCAAGCTCTTCAGTGGCAAGGCACCGGGGGTGGATGACATTCGTCCGGAGATGCTTAAGGCTCTGGATATTGTGGGGCTGTTGTGGCTGACACGCCTCTGCAATAGTGCATGGACCTCGGGAACAGTACCCTTGGACTGGCAGACCGGGGTGGTGGTCCCTATTTTCAAGAAAGGGGACCGGAGGGTGTGTGCCAACTATCGGGGTATCACACTGCTCAGCCTCCCTGGGAAAGTCTATGCCAAGGTGCTGGAAAGGAGACTTTGACCGATAGTTGAACCTCAGATTGAGGAGGAACAATGCGGATTCCGTCCTGGCCGTGGAACAATGGACCAGCTTTTCACCCTCTCACGGATTGTTGAGGGGGCATGCGAGTTTGCCAACCCAGTCTACATGTGTTTTGTGGATTTGGAGAAGGCTTACGACCGTGTTCCCCGAGATATCTTGTGGGAGGTCCTCCGGGAGTATGGGGTGCCGGGGTTACTACTCCGGGCCATTCAATCTCTGTACGCCCGGAGTGAGAGCTGTGTTCGTATACTCGGCATTAAGTCGGACTCTTTCAGTGTTAGCGTTGGACTCCGCCAGGGTTGTGCCCTGTCTCCACTCCTGTTTGTGATATTCATGGACAGGGTGTCAAGGCGTAGCCGGGGTCAGGAGGGCATTATGTGTGGAGGCCGGAGGGTGGCGTCTCTGCTATTTGCAGATGATGTTGTTCTTTTGGCTGGATCACATGGATGCCTCCAGCGCACACTGGAGCGGTTTGCAGCTGAGTGCAAAGCGGTTGGTATGCGGATCAGCACCTCCAAGTCTGAGTCCATGGTCTTAGCCCGGAAAAGGATGGTATGCCCACTCCAGGTAGGGGGAAAGGACTTGCCCCAGGTGGAGGAGTTTAAGTATCTCGGGGTCTTGTTCACGAGTGATGGGAAGAAGGATCGTGAGATCGACCGCAGGCTGGGACAAGCGGCAGCAGTAATGCGGTCGCTGTACCGGACTGTAGTGGTGAAGAGGGAGCTGAGCCGTAAGGCGAAGCTCTCTGTTTACCGATCGGTCTACATCCCGACCCTCACCTATGGTCATGAGCTGTGGGTAATGACCGAAAGAATGAGATCGCGAATACAAGCGGCAGAAATGAGCTTTCTTCGCAGGGTGGCGGGCTACACTCTATTTGATAGGGTGAGGAGCTCGGCCATCCGGGAGGAGCTCGGAGTAGAGCCGCTACTCCTCCGCATTGAGAGGAGCCAGCTGAGGTCGTTCGGGCATCTGATCCGGATGCCCCCGGGACGCCTCCCGGTGGGGGTGTACCAGGCACGGCCTACCGGAATAAGACCCCGGGGTCGTCCTAGGACCCGTTGGAGGGATTATATCTCCAAATTGGCCTGGGAGCGGCTTGGGGTCCCCGGGAATGAGCTGGAGGAAGTTGCGGGGGACAGGGTCACCTGGGATTCTCTGCTCTCCCAACTGCTACCGCGACCCTATCTGGACTAAGCGGTTAACGATGATGATGATGGTACTTTAATGTGTAATACTGCAAGTCTCAGAGCGCTACAATTTATAGCATAAAGCATGTGGTAAACATGCTGTAATAGAGTTTAGCGCTTATTAATAATCATTTAATGTAATAATTATCTGTGAGAGAGATTAGAGGCATTGAACTCCTCAAACGTCTGGTTCTTGTCACTGCCACTGTGAACAACTCTGACTCTGTAAGTTTTTCCACAATGGAAAATTTTGTATCAAACTACTTTTTTGCATCTTAATGATGACATTGTGCTTAAAAATCGTGTAAATCTCCTTTAACACAGCTTTTAACAGATACAGATATCAGTACTAAGCTCACATCTGCCTCAACAGCAAATGATCAATTCTGTTACGTGTTGACTGAGGCATGTTAGAGGAACATCCTCTCTTTGGGCCTCATCCAGTATGGTGGCAGTCCATATCATTCTCAACACTCAACTGTGCTCTTACACAAGTGGCCTAATCTTGATGCTTCTTTCATTACACTGAACATTATTGTCTGAACATCAGCTATGCATGTGAGCTGAGTGCCACGCTGGAGTGCATGCATAGGTATTATTTAAAGCCTTGTCACATTTCTTTGTGTACTGAATGCCTGAGTTGATTTTAGATGAGTAAAATTATGTATACTGTACATTATATTCTACTTATAAAGGGAATATATAATGCTTTCCCTTTTATTTACTGTGTTATGTAGCTTTTTGTGCGTGTAAGATACAAAGCTGAAAGTATATGCTAGAGGGAGAAACTCTTTCCCACAGAAGCCACTTTTCTCAGCTGCCTGAGGGCTGGAGTTCCCCAGCCCTTTTCCTTTGTTACAAGATGATGTAATCCCATAACACAATCCTTATTGCCCACCTACCAGCGAGCTTGGCATGCCCTGACACAACGCAACGCATCTGCCGGAGGCCGTGTATTGGCAGAACCACTCCGGCGCTTGATCAGTCAGAGCCAAGTGAGCGAGCTAACTAATCAGAGTGTACTGGGCTCATCAGGAAGGAGGGGCTTAAAGACACAGGAGCCCTAACAGAGCGTTTCAGACAGAGGGTGAGTAGAGATTTACAGTATGAGAAAAATAATGTGTTATTATAGTAGACCCCAAAAATAAAATTATGAACATTGGAAATTAGCATTATAGGTCCCCTTTAAATTCAGCCTGCTTGTGTATGCAGATCCAAAAGTAATTTAAAATTTATTGTCTTAAAATTGATTTTTCAACAGATGCATTTTCCTCATATCTCTGACAAAGAAGACCAGCACTGAGAAAAAACAGAGGAAGAAGCGATGGGCTGTGAATCTGACAGTTCTCTCACTCATCATGGACTTAACTCTAAAAGGAGAGATCGGTAACATTAGCAGTGTGATATCAGTAATGTTAGTGTTCAGGCATTATGGCATGGACATATGCACATCGAGTTATCTGTGTCCTGTTTCTTGTGTCCACGTATGTCCACATAAAATGTCCACAGCTTGGCTCTATTCCAGCTACCAGCACATCTGAGTCTGGTATTAATTGTTTGACAGCTTATCATTATCTGGCTCAGGTATGTTAGGAGTGCTGCTGGGGTTCAGACCTCTGTATTACTCTGTTGGTCAGTTTTTCTTTTTAGTCCATATGAATTTGTCTTAAAATTGTTTCCCATCATTTATAATTGTTCATAGTATTATGTTGCTAATAACTTTAGCATATCTTATATACGGAATAACAGCAGACCTTAAAATCAGATTCATTGGTTGGAACTGTGTATTTATTGCAGTATATTTAAAACTTCTACACAAAGTCAGTTAACATGTTTCAAGTGTGATGACGCTATTGTACTATGCATATACACAGTTGTAAAAAACAATAAACAATAACTGTAATCTATATTTTTTGAAAGCTATGTGGGTGCTTTTTCATGGGCTATGCTTTGGATTGCAGAGTAAATTATTTGAATGTAGAAGTATTCTGAATTTTTAACAGATTAACAAGGAAATACAAAACTGTAAAATAGTGATTTTTCCATACCCCCCTAAAATACATTACTGTAATTTATGCATACTTATTATTGTTCTTTGTTCTCCTTCTTATTATTATTTTAAAAGTTGATAAAATGATACCTTCATTAAAAAATGAAGCAACTGTAAAATAGTAATTGTAAAAAAATGTATTTTTAACACAATTTTAAAACATTAAGGGTTAATTACTATAAAAAGGTATTTAAAAGAACTGAAATAGATTTTTAAATTTTGCAGCAACGCTGTATTACAAAATAGTTGCATAAGAGTCTTCCCTCATACTACCACCATGTTGAAGGCATGGTCTGAACTCACAAATAAATTTTCCCTGATTCCATAAGCTTTTCTAATGCAACAGAAACATGTAAAGGCGAATTCCACATTTTTGTACACTTGATTCTGTCATTGCGATGTAAACAAAGTCATTTAGTGGTTTCATATAAAATGGCTTATTGTAGAGAAAGTTACAGACCGGGAACCATGTGCCTAGTATCATTATTATTATTATTATTATTACTATTATTATTACTTTGATGTTGAATTTGTTCTGAAATGCATAAATGTAGTATGTACTAATGTATGTAATGTTTGTATGTTTATGAAATAATATACAATATATATATATTAAAATAAGTGATACCTTTATGCATCCTACATAGAACAAAAAAATTAAATAATGAAAAAAAAATTTAATCACTAGAATTTTTGCTATAAATAATGTTACATTTTAAAAATCCCTTAAAAATATTTAAAAGTAAAAGATTTATTTAAAAAAAAATGTAGGTAAAATTTAAAAACACGTATTATGCATCCTACATTTTGAGACATCTTGGGATGTTATTATTGCCAAGACATCTTAAGATCTGTGTCTATAGACATGTCTTAAAGACATGTCTACATTTCTTAAGACATGCCTCAAGATGTCCTAAGACGTCTTCATAATGTGTCTTTAGACATGTTTTAAGACATCCCAAGACATGGTAATGGCTGGGTATGAATCTGCATACAATGTCCCATTTGTGAAATTCCTGATCAGTAAGTGAAACCAGACATTTCGCTGCCATAAAGAACAGTTTGTTCAATTACTGATTCAAATATTTTAAACCAAATTCTGATTGGAATTTCTACAGTAATTGGTTGTTTTATTGCATAGAAAGCTCTGCAAACTTTGTATTTCATTCACTGCTAAGCTAAAATTTCCAGAAGAACTAATTTTTAAACCTAAATAATTGTAACTATTTGAATATTCTGTATTATTCATCCCTAACCGAAATATGTGTTGTTTTCCATGAGATCTGGATCCTTTATTTCTTTTCATTGGATCCTTTCTGGATTCTTTTTTTAATTATCTACAGCTCTCTCTTCCTGAGAGTGCTGACCTGGACAGCCCAGCTGTACTCTAAAGTTAGCTTAGTTGTCCTGACTAGCTGAGCTTCTTCCATGCTCACTAATAACTGATCTGAAGAGCTGGGTCTCCATGATGGACAGTGTTGTGTCAGAGTCACTTCACTGCATCAGTTCTGGACAGATGTGCGTAGAGGTGTTCATGAAGCTGACCATTTCTGAACTCTGGATAAATTGAGCCAGCCACCTTCTCTGAGTCAACAACGGTCCTTCTACACATGGATGAACTGGAACATGAACTTGGCTTCTCACAGATGAGTCTATTTTCACTGTGTTTGAGAGAGAGACAGAAAGAGTGAAAGAGAGAGACAGAGAGAGAGAGAGAGAGAGACAGAGAGAGAGAGACAGAGAGAGAGACAGGGAAAGAGAAGAGAAAGTGTGTGTATATGAGTGAGGGAGCAAGAGCAAGGTTAGAATATTTAAATAAATATAGTAACATTTTGGTGTGTGTGTGTGTGTGTGTGTGTGTGTGTGTGTACTTACATTTTTTCAGTCCTGGTTTGATTCTGATCTCACCTCCATGTTCCACTCTAAACACACACACACCAAAATGTTACTATATTTATTTAAATATTCTAACCTTGCTCTTGCTCCCTCACTCATATACACACACTCTCTCTCTCTCTAATCTCTCTTCTTGTATGCAGATTGCTGTAAGCTCAGTCTGGATCCAAACACAGCACACAGAAAACTCTCTCTGTCTGACAGGAACAGAAAGGTGACAAAAGTGAGATCTTCACAGTCGTATCCTGATCATCCAGAGAGATTTGATGTGTGGAAGCAGGTTCTGTGTAGAGAGAGTCTGACTGGACGCTGTTACTGGGAGGCTGAGTGGAGAGGGAAGGAGTTTTATATAACAGTAATATATAAATCAATCAGCAGGAAAGGAGGCGGTTATGACTGTTGGTTTGGACACAATGAAAAGTCCTGGAGTCTGAGATGTTGTGATAAAAGTTACTATGTCTCACACAATAATAACATCACTACTCTCTCACTACACTACTCCCAGCTGTAAGAGAGTAGGAGGGTATGTGCACTGGCCAGGGGACACTCTGTCCTTCTACAGAGTCTCCTCTGATACACATACGCTGACACACCTATACACATTCAACACTACTTTCACTGAACCACTCTATGCAGGATTTCGTGTTGATTATACCTACTCAGAGTGTGTGTGTGAGATAGAATAACCTACTGTGTGTGTGTCTGTGTGTGTGATCTGAACACACAGTTACAGCTCAGAAACAACACAACACACATAGTTACTTTAACAAAACTTTTTCAAAAAAATGGATTCTGTCTTTCTTTCTGTCTGTCTCCCTCTTTCTCTCTCTCTCTCTCTCTCTCTCTCTCTCCATAATACACTTTAAAGGGCCCTTATCTTACATCCTTTTAACATCTGAGATCCACTTATAATGTTTGTGTAGTTTTATGTACCATAAAATATTAATTATGTACCTTAAACATAAATAATTTTCCCGTTATCTTTTTCTAACCCCTCATTTTCCCATACAATTAAACAGGCTATTTTTTACTGTACCTTTATTAGTGAGATATGTAAATAAGCTGCTCTGATTGGCTGCTCTGTCTGAAACACTACTTATAACTTCAGTGTGAGTGTGCAGGTCTAAACTGGTGGATGTATGTAAATGTTGATTTCTTGACATCACAGAAACAATGAATTCAACACAGGCTGTTTGTGCAGCAGTTTCTATATATGGGGCTGTATGGCCTGAGGAGTGAACAGCATGTTATGAAACTTTAAGTCAACTTACTTCACTTACTTAAGAAAGTTACCCTTTATTAATCCCATAATGGGGATAGCGGGTTAGAGCATAACAGTTTAGGTCATGTTGAGCAGCTTAGGTTGCAGCTAGTGGGCTATGTCATGAGTAGTGCGTTAGCCCACAGCTAGTAGGTTAGGTCATGGTTAGTGTGTTACCTTACTTACATAAAAAAAGTGAGGAGAGTTTCAAAAGTAAGAAAAATGTAACATTTTATGGGCTCTTTAAACTATAACAGATAGAGCAGTGGAAAAGAAGCAGTGTGTGAATGTGTGTGTGTGCGAGTGTGTGTGTGTGTGATTTGAACATCATAAATAGTGATGTTAAGTTAAACATGCTGCATGGAAAAATAATGTATTTTGGGAACACTAAAGCATGTTTATCTATTCTAATAGAGTCCAATATAAAATTATGATCACTGAAAATGAGCATAATAGGTTCCCTTTCATATTAATTAGATAATGTCATTTCTTTTGCTTTATATTATATAACATATTTTCCATTTAATCATTGTGTTTAGCAATATTGTAGTGTTAATTAACTCATACAACCTTTGAGATTATTCTCTATTCTTAAGAAATCATGTTTCCCTTTCTTGGTAATCATGTTATTTCCTTCAGAAGTCAGGATTGTTAGAGATATCAAGTAGCGTTATGTAACCATTGTGTGAAATTGGAGTACTTCAGAAGAAGTTGAATGTTCAATAGTTTTCTTGTAATATTTACCATTGAAACAGTAATAATGCTTATACATGTCATTGCATTCTTACAGTGTCCTTTCACTTAATGTTATGCAACCATGCTCAGAACATCTATGTACAGTCATTTTATGGTGAATTTGAGCACATTCTCAGACAAGAGATTGCATATTCATTAGGAAGTTGAGCATAAACCCCTTTTTCCCCACCTTAGCTCCACCTAGGCAAGGGTCTGATATATACTAGAACACACACAGCAGTAAAGAAAGAAGAAAAAGTGTAACAGAAGAAGAAGAAGTTAAAAGCTCATACTTTGCACTTTAAATCTGCAGATTTATTTTTGTTTTGTGTCTCAGTTCATTGTTTTTGTTTATTTTTTATTCACTCACTGTAATCTGGAAGAGGTTAATTATTAGGTTCACTGAATTATCACTTTGAATAGTCTACTCAAGGAGAGTTTGATTCATTCTGAATGATTGCTCATTGCAAAATCTTTTGCGAGTTTAAGAATTACAGACAGAAATGAACCAGTGCCGACCTGCCAAGCCACGAGTGTGCTTCAGCAGCCTGCTGTCAAACTGCAGCCTGACATCACCAGCCACTGCAGAAGAACCAAAAGAGTCTGCCATCCTCACAAGAGGCCAACTGAACCAGCTGGTAGCCCACTATGCCCATCCAGACCTGGAAGAATATGAAGCTTTTGTAGTCCATAGCTCCTACTAGGGATCATTAATTCCACGTATGTGTGACGTCCACACCTAAGATGAGATTCCATCTCGGTGCTGTGTTAATCTGACCCCTTTTTCATTCAGACCCAGATCTGTCGTTACCCTATTCTGTTACTACTGCTCAACTCCCATAACATGGCTATTTGTTTCATAACAGTGTGGTCATCCACTGAACCTCAAGTCTCTAGTTACTCTCTGCCTATTAATCTATCATTCAGTGCCTATTTACCTTGTTATTAATATCCATTTGTTAATAAATTACCTTTACTTAAAACCATTCTGTGTTGTGTTGTGAATGTGTAGGTAATTATCATTTATCATTCTGATTAACCAAATCCAGTGTTAAGAGTGTGTTAAACAGCTCCTCACCTTCAACAGTTCAGCTGCTTCTAGTCCTTCAGCAAAAAAATATGTGAGTATGGAGGCAAAGCAATGCTGATGCAGAACTTTCACCTGGACTGCAGGGGGCATTAAATGGAAAACACACAATCACGAAGTCCGTCTTCAGAGAGAATTAAAACCCACCAGTATTCTGACAAACCCTGCCTCCAGCACTCTGTTTAGGTAACAGATCACATGGACAGCCCGCTGATTGGCTGATTGAGAAGTCATTAACATCACCACAGCAAATAGAGAAAGAGTGGAGCCTGAGCAGCTTGAGCAGGAGGTTTCAGAGTGGTTAAAAACCCTGTTTACTGCCGAATGGGTGACATCACTGAATGTTGAAGAGAGCAGGAATTGCTGAGAGCTAATGTGGAGCTACAGCTGAGTATCAGATACATTTCTGCAGCAGCAGAAGTCAGATAAAACAAAAAAAAAAATAGTGAGGTAGAACAAATAAACATCACTTACATATAAAATTAGGAGAGCAAATTAAAGCTCTAAAAATAATTTTATGTTAGTATTTTGTTTCACAGAGTTTTGGAAATCGCCAGCAGAATGACTGGTAAGGCAAAAATGACTTCTTCATACAACAACCTTTTGATTATTATGAAAATGATTGACAGTACTTCAGAAATATAGTGTCTTCATAAAGCTGTAAGACCCTTTCATTATTCAACATTTTGTTGTCTTACAGCCTTCTAAGTTTGGGAATCTCTAGGCACCACGTGATTTTATACACTATATTGCCAAAAGTATTCGCCCGTCTGCCTTCACACACATATGAACTTGAGTGACATCCCATTCTTAATCCATAGGGTTTAATATGATGTTGGTCCACCCTTTGCAGCTATAACAGCTTCAACTCTTCTGGGAAGGCTTTTCACAAGGTTTAGGAGTGTTTTCATGGGAATTTTTGACCATTCTTCCAGAAGGGCTTTTGTGAGGTCAGACATTGATGTTGGACGAGAAGGCCTGGCTCGCAGTCTCCACTCTAATTCATCCCAAAGGTGTTCTATCGGGTTGAGGTCAGGACTCTGTGCAGGCCAGTCAAGTTCTTCCACACCAAACTCGCTCATCCATGTCTTTATGAACAGGAAGAGGCCATCCCCAAACTGTTCCCACAAAGTTGGGAGCAAGTAATTGTCCAAAATCTCTTGGTCTGCTGAAGTATTAAGAGTTCCTTTCACTGGAACTAAGAAGCCAAGCCCAAATCCTGAAAAAACACCCCCACACCATAATCCCCCCTCAACCAAACTTTACACTTGGCGCAATGCAGTCAGACAAGTACTGTTCTCCTGGCGACCACCAAACCCAGACTCGTCCATCGGATTGCCAGACGGAGAAGCGTGATTCGTCACTCCAGAGAACGCATCTCCACTGCTCTAGAGTCCAGTGGCAGCACTTTACACCACTGTATTCGACGCTTTGCATTGCGCTTGGTGATATAAGGCTTGGATGCAGTTGCTTGGCCATTGAAACCCATTTTGTGGCTGAGTTGCTGTCATTCCCAATCGCATCAACTTTCTTATAATACCACTGGCAGTTGACTGTGGAATATTTGGTAGCGAGGCAATTTCAGGACTGGACTGCACAGGTGGCATCCTGTAATGGTACCACGCTGGAGTTCACTGAGCTCCTGAGAGCGACCCATTCTTTCACAAATGTTTGTAGAAGCAGTCTGCAGGCCTAGGTGCTTGGTTTTGTACACCTGTGGCCATGGAAGTGATTGGAACACCTGAATTCAATGATTAGAATGGGTGAGTGAATACTTTTGGCAGTATAGTGTATGTTGATGCATGTCAATGTGTCTTTAGTTTTTATTTCTATAGTGAACATTATGAATTTTTGTTGTATTTATCATTAGGAAGGTAGGTGCAGCGCTACCCACTGCACCACTCATTTTCTAATTACATATTAATCACATTTTATTAAATGCGAAATCACATATTAAGTGCTATACATTTGTGTAACTCAATATTTTTTTCTGAAACTATTTTTCCTCTTGTTCTTCTGATGATGCACACCAAAACAATGTGCATGCTAATAGCAAGCTGGAGAAATAGCATGCTAGGGAAAAGCAATCCCAGCACAAAGTAGAGTATGTACATAAACAGTCACTACAAAGGTGGACCTTAAATCGTTGCAACATAAAGAGGAGAGCAAGAGTTTTCTTCTCGATGGTACTATTGGCCAATAGATGTTTGACAAATTTCCCTGAGAAAGAATGAAAGGCATGGTCAATTCCATATGCATCCTCTTGTAAGAGAACTGTACTGGCTCTGGTGCCACTGGTGTCTACCTCTAATTTAAGTGGCTTATTGAAGTGAGGTAGACTGTCTGTTTAAGATCTTGCCCCAGAATCTTAGTGGGATTTTATTCAGGTCTTTGACTCAGCCACTCCGAAACCGAAATTTTGTTTCTTTTGAGACGGACTTGCTTGTGTGTTTCAGAGCACTGTTCAGCTGTGTAACCCATATGCGTTTGAGCTTTAAGTCACAAACTGATGGATGGACATTCTCATTCAGGATTTTCTGATAGGGTGCAGAATTCATGGTTCCATCAATTATGACAAGTTGTCCAGGTTCTACAGAAGCAAAGCGGCCTCAGATAATCACACTACCACCACCATGCTTGACTGTTGTTATGATGTTTTTATGATAGAATGAGCTGGTAGCTTCACACCAGATGTAATGGGACCCCTATCTTCCAAAAAGTTCCATCCTTGACTCATCAGTTCCCAGAATATCATACCAAAAGTTCTGGGGTAATCATGCCTGGGTGTGGCCAGTGAAACTGAACCCATTTGGTTGATTAATTAGCTAAGGGGGCAATTACTTTTTCACGCAGGGCCAGGGAAGGCTGACCAGCAGTTTTTCTTTCAGTAAACGAAATCAACATTTAAATACAGCATTTTGTGTTTACCGATGTTATCAATGTTTAATATTAAAAGTAGTTTGATAATCTGAAACATTCAAGTGTGACAAATATGCCAGAATAGAAGAACTAAGGAAGGGGTAAATACCCTATCTGGACTAAGCGGTTAACGATGATGATGATGATGATGATGATGACAGTGTTACCACTAAAGAACATGTACATAAGTGTTTATGTTGTTCTAGATAAACAGTAGAACATCTGACAGGCCAGTTTGTAACTTATTAAATGGGCTCTCTCTGTTTTAGGACCACTTCCTGATGAGCCTCTGAAACAGTCATGCGTGATTGACATCCACAACCACTCATGTGTCGAGCCCTTTCAGGACTGACACACTCGACTCTGGTAGACTCAAAATTTGGACCAGTGCCACGTGGATGTGTTTTGTCCTATCAGTGTCCACCAGATAAAACATCTGCACACAACATTCACCACTTCTATCACCTACAAGGTCTTCAGGTGACCAGCTGTCCATTTTAATTGAAAATGAAACAAGGGAGCAGAGCAAATGCAAATTGTGGAATCAAATGTGCTTCCCACGTCTCACAGCCAGTCGACTCCATGAAGCAGCGCATGTCCGGGAGATTTGACTGCTCAGGCTTTGTCTTTGCACATATTAAAGGGAGTTTGCCAGACAGAAGCCATGAAGGGTGGGCTTGCACTGGAGCCTGAGGTCCTCACAAAGTATGCAGAAAGTTTCCAAGTCAACGTCCTGCCCTGTGGTTTGGTGGTCCATCCTGATGCTCCTCACCTTGGAGCTCGTCCTGATGGCGAAGTGGTTGACCCCACAGAAGGTCCACCATTTGGAACAGTGGAAGTGAAGAGTCGCAATGTTGAATCCATCGCCCATGTTCGACTTGCCAGTGGAAAAGCACACCTGAAAAGGTCACTCAAATACTACACACAGGTTCAAGGTCAGTTAGCCATTACTGGCCTGGCTTGGTGTGACTTCATCACTGACACCAAGAGTGATTTCACTGTGGAGAGAATCTGGAGGGATGAGACATTTATAGTCATGCTGAAAGAAAACCTTGATCTGTTCTACTTCAGTGTCTACATCGACTCCTACCTGTCCAAACACTGGTTTATGTTCTCTGCATCAAAGTTAATTCATAAGACTTTTTTTAAAGAAAATTCACATTTTTCTCTGAACATTCATACAGTCTGTTACTCGTTACCTGTTATGAGTTAATCCATTACTTCTTATATCTGCCTATAAATATTGAAAACATTAAGGATATGAAGGATTTCAAAATATTGCGTTGAAGCCAAATTAATATTTCTATCTTACTAATGTTAATGTTTAATTAAAAATATAAATAAAAATATACCACACTTACTTTGTTGACTGCTGCTTGTTGTTTGCTGCTAACAAACAGAGATGCTAGCCTGAGATGGAAGGGAAAACTATTTAGTGTCTCTCACAGTTCCTTTCTATTTCAGCCATAAAACATGTTACCGTGAGAACTGGGTTCGCCTTGGACAGACTGCACATTCATATCCAGACAAGTTCAAGTGCTCTTTATTTATTAAGTTCAAACATTCAACTTGTAGAAAGTTTTTACAGTCCTGATAGTATTTAAAACAGTTTCTGCTACAGTGACTGTATTGTCTCTCCTGCAGTCCCTCTTGCCAACTGACCAACACTCAGTCTGTCACATTTACTCACCCGGAAGCCGCAAGACTGCACAGACGTCCATTACAAGAACAGTGTAGTCGGTATTTACATGACCATTTCCTCATCTTTACAGGTAAGTATACATTGAGCTGCAGCTTTGCTTAACTTGTTCATTTCCTCTTACAGGTTTTTAGCTACTGTTACTCCTCTCCCAGGATCACAACGGCACCAACCCGCCCCTAGAGGAGACACAGACTGCTGCAGAGCCAATTCTACAGAACTAGAGTATCAACATTTTAGTCCTTTTAACTGTTTCTCTGTTATTCAGGTGTAACGCTCTAAAACAGTCTTGGTGATGTTCCAGGTCTCACCTGCATCATCACACAGTCCTCCAGTGTGTTTTAATTTGAAGAACTTACAAGCTGACAACAAGGAGCAGCGCTGCCAGGGGACTCAGTCAGTGTGGTTCCAGTTCCACAGGTCCTTGGTAGCTCACCAGGAGACAGCAGTTCACCCATATCTGATATATGCTGCCAGCTAGTATAACCTCTTATTCTCCATATTTAGGTTTGTCCATATTTAGGAGTTTCCATGACCAAAACATAAGGCAAATTATTCAGTAACTGCATGAAATAAATGTAAATTTTTATTTATTAATTTGTTTTTGTAAAAGCTCCCTCAAATGAACAGAAAGTGTTTTATGATCACACATACTGCTATATGCTTACAATTAACTGCTGAAAGCCAAAAATCTTAGACGCTCTTTGTATTTTTTTATAAAAATAGTTTTTACAGAGCAGATCACTGAAGAGACGCCATCTGTTTATAGTTTATAGCCCAGATTTGTGGAAAAATGGGTCGAATTTCAGTAGAAAAAAAATGGTGAGTTCAGCTTCTTTTATTATAAGAGTTTAAAATTACATCACCATCTATTTGACTGGAAAGAAGACAGTTACAGCTCTCATATGACGCCCACCTTTGGATGTAGCTTATGAAATATGAAAGTTATGAAGAATATTACAAAGTGTGTTTTGGAACCACCGGTGGTTTCAAGGACCTTAAGAGGCTACGAGGAATTACAGAGTCAAAGACGTGAAACTCCTTTACTCTTCGAATAACTCGTTCCACAATAATCCTCACTCGTGCGATGGCTTGTGTTCGCTCCGTCCCCTCTTTAGTAAACTGAGCCCTGGGTTTGAAAGGTGGAATAATGAGTTTTACCCCACAACAAATTTTCAATATGAAAACGCTTGTCTGCCCTGACCTCATCCCCACACTCCAGAAGATCCCTGATACCAGACAACCTTGTGATCTCCTTGTCTGAGATTGAACAGCTTGGAGACAAAGGTAACGACCCCACATGGAGGAACCCCAGTGAGACCCTTGAATGCTGTGTGGGATTTGTACATTGAAAAAGTCTCAGCGTTTGGTGACTCACAGAGCAGCTCTGTACAGTCCAGAGTTACTCTGACGCTTGGGGAGCATTTCTGAAACTCTGGGGGAGGTTCTGTCTCACTTGTTCCCGTGTCATCCATATCGGAATTGGACCAAGGACTGCATACAAGTAGTTGGCCCATGTGATGAAGATCCTGCTGACACGCTCCTTTAAACCAGCTGCAGTGCACATGGAATACATGAAAACTCATCTATGAGCTGCAGCTTACGGGATGGACTTGGTGTTGCGTGTCCAGCAGTCTCTGTTCCCATTTTCTGTGCTTTGCTCCAGTAGACGAGTCTGCTTGCAGGTGGCTCAACAGATATTCAAAAAACAGTGAAATGTTGCTCAGAAGGAAATTTGGAGTAGTATTTAAAATTCTGATCTGACACACAAAATCTGCTGAACTGCGTCCAAACGACCATCAGTCTCTTCAGACGTTCCTCGAGGTCACGAACTTTTTCAAGGAGTTCTTCAGAAGCTCCTGTTCCAGCATTATTCAGAGTTAGACAGGTAACGGGCTAATGAGCTAATCCAGTAACATTCAGAGTTAGACAGGGGAACCGCTAACGGGCTAATGAGCTAATCCAGTAACATTCAGAGTTAGACAGGGGAACCGTTAATGGGCTAATGAGCTAATCCAGTAACATTCAGAGTTAGACAGGGGAACCGCTAACGGGCTAATGAGCTAATCCAGTAACATTCAGAGTTAGACAGGGGAACCGTTAATGGGCTAATGAGCTAATCCAGTAACATTCAGAGTTAGACAGGGGAACCGCTAACGGGCTAATGAGCTAATCCAGTAACATTCAGAGTTAGACAGGGGAACCGCTAACGGGCTAATGAGCTAATCCAGTAATATTCAGAGATAGACAGGGGAACCGCTAACAGGCTAACGAGCTAATCAGTAATATTCAGAGCTAGACAGGGGAACCGCTAACGGGCTAATGAGCTAATCCAGTAATATTCAGAGTTAGACAGGGGAACCGCTAACGGGCTAACAAGCTAATCAGTAATATTCAGAGTTAGACAGTGGAACCGCTAACGGGCTAACGAGCTAATCCAGCATTATTCAGAGTCAGACAGAGGAACCGCTAACGGGCTAATTAGTTAATCTAGTAATATTCAGAGTTAGACAGGGGAACCGCTAACGGGCTAACGAGCTAATCAGTAATATTCAGAGTTAGACAGAGGAAGCGCTAACGGGCTAACAAGCTAATCCAGCATTATTCAGAGTTAGACAGGGGAAACGCTAACGGGCTAATTAGTTAATCCAGTAATATTCAGAGTTAGACAGGGGAACCGCTAACGGGCTAACGAGCTAATCAGTAATATTCAGAATTAGACAGGGGAACCGTTAATGGGCTAATGAGCTAATCCAGTAACATTCAGAGTTAGACAGGGGAACCGTTAACGGACTAATGAGCTAATCCCGTAACATTCAGAGTTAGACAGGGGAACCGCTAACGGGCTAAGGAGCTAATCCAGTAATATTCAGAGATAGACAGGGGAACCGCTAACAGGCTAACGAGCTAATCAGTAATATTCAGAGCTAGACAGGGGAACCGCTAACGGGCTAACGAGCTAATCCAGTAATATTCAGAGTTAGACAGGGGAACCGCTAACGGGCTAACGAGCTAATCCAGTAATATTCAGAGTTAGACAAGGGAACCGCTAACGGGCTAACAAGCTAATCAGTAATATTCAGAGTTAGACAGGGGAACCGCTAACGGGCTAACAAGCTAATCCAGCATTATTCAGAGTTAGACAGGGGAAACGCTAACGGGCTAACAAGCTAATCCAGCATTATTCAGAGTTAGACAGGGGAAACGCTAACGGGCTAATTAGTTAATCCAGTATCATTCAGAGTTAGACAGGGGAACCGCTAACGGGCTAACGAGCTAATCCAGCATTATTCAGAGTTAGACAGGGGAACTGCTAACGGGCTAATGAGCTAATCCAGTAATATTCACAGTTAGACAGGGGAACCGCTAACGAGCTAATACAGCATTATTCAGAGTTAGACGGAGGAAAGGCTAATGGGCTAAAGAGCTAATCTGTAATATTCAGAGTTAGACAGGAGAAACGCTAACGGGCTAACTAGCTAATCCAGTAATATTCAGAGTTAGACAGAGGAACCGCTAACGGGCTAATGAGCTAATCCAGTAAAATTCAGAGTTAGACCGGGGAAACGCTAACAGGCTAATGAGCTAATCCAGTATCATTCAGAGTTAGACAGGGGAACCGCTAAAGGGCTAACTAGCTAATCCAGTAAAATTCAGAGTTAGACAGGGGAACCGCTAACGGGCTAACTAGCTAATCCAATATTATTCAGAGTTAGACAGAGGAACCGCTAACGGGCTAACGAGCTAATCCAGTAAAATTCAGAGTTAGACAGGGGAACCGCTAATGGGCTAACTAGCTAATCCAGTATCATTCAGAGTTAGACAGGGGAACCGCTAACAAGCTAACTAGCTAATCCAATATTATTCAGAGTTAGAAAGAGGAACCGCTAACGAGCTAATCCAGTAAAATTCAGAGTTAGACAGGGGAACCGCTAACGGGCTAAATAGCTAATCCAATATTATTCAGAGTTAGACAGAGGAACCGCTAACGGGCTAATGAGCTAATCCAGTAAAATTCAGAGTTAGACAGGGGAACCGCTAACGGGCTAACTAGCTAATCCAGTATCATTCAGAGTTAGACAGGGGAACCGCTAACAGGCTAATCCAGTACTATTCAGAGTTAGACAGAGGAACCGCTAACAGGCTAACGAGCTAATCTGTAATATTTAGAGTTAGACAGGGGAACCGCTAACGGGCTAACAGACTAATCCAGTAATATTCAGAGTTAGACAGGGGAACCGCTAACGGGCTAACTAGCTAATCCAGTATCATTCAGAGTTAGACAGGGGAACCGCTAACGGGCTAAGTAGATAATCCAGTATCATTCAGAGTTAGACAGGGGAACCGCTAACAGGCAAATCAGCTAATCCAGTAATATTCAGAGTTAGACGGAGGAACGGCTAATGGGCTAACGAGCTAATCCAGTTTTATTCAGAGTTAGACAGAGGAAACGCTAACGGGCTAACAAGCTAATCCAGTAATGTTCGGAGATAGACAGAGGAACCACTAACGGGCCAACTAGCTAATCCAGTAATATTCAGAGTTAGACGGAGGAACGGCTAATGCGCTAACGAGCTAATCCAGTATTATTCAGAGTTAGACAGAGGAACCGCTAACGGGCTAACGAGCTAATCCAGTAATGTTCGGAGTTAGACAGAGGAACCGCTAACGGGCCAACTAGCTAATCCAGTGTCATTCAGAGTTAGACGGAGGAACGGCTAACGGGCTAATCCAGTATTATTCAGAGTTAGACAGAGGAACCGCTAACGGGCTAACGAGCTAATCCAGTATTATTCAGAGTTAGACAGAGGAACCGCTAACGGACTAACAGTCTAATCCAGTAATGTACAGAGTTAGACAGAGGAACCGCTAACAGGCTAACGAGCTAATCCAGTATTATTCAGAGTTAGACAGAGGAACCGCTAACGGGCTAACAGGCTAATCCAGTAATGTTCGGAGTTAGACAGGGGAACCGCTAACGGGCTAATGAGCTAATCCAGCATAATTCAGAGTTAGACAGTGGAACCGCTAACGGGCTAACTAGCTAATCCAATATTATTCAGAGTTAGAAAGAGGAACCGCTAACGGGCTAACGAGCTAATCCAGTATCATTCAGAGTTAGACAGGGGAACCGCTAACGGGCTAACTAGTTAATCCAATATTATTCAGAGTTAGACAGAGGAAGCGCTAACGGGCTAACGAGCTAATCCAGTAAAATTCAGAGTTAGACAGGGGAACCGCTAATGGGCTAACTAGCTAATCCAGTATTATTCAGAGTTAGACAGAGGAAACGCTAACGGGCTAACAGGCTAATCCAGTAATGTTCGGAGATAGACAGAGGAACCGCTAACGGGCCAACTAGCTAATCCAGTAATATTCAGAGTTAGACAGTGGAACCGCTAACGGGCTAAGTAGCTAATCCAATATTATTCAGAGTTAGAAAGAGGAACCGCTAACGGGCTAACGAGCTAATCCAGCATTATTCAGAGTTAGACAGGGGAACCGCTAACGGGCTAACTAGCTAATCCAATATTATTCAAAGTTAGACAGAGGAACTGCTAACGGGCTAACGAGCTAATCCAGTAAAATTCAGAGTTAGACAGGGGAACCGCTAACAGGCTAATCCAGTAATATTCAGAGTTAGACAGGGGAACCGCTAACGGGCTAGCGAGCTAATCCTGCAGTATTCAGAGTTAGACAGGGGAACCGCTAACGGGCTAGCGAGCTAATCCTGCAGTATTCAGAGTTAGACAGGGGAACCGCTAACGGGCTAACGAGCTAATCCAGTACTGTTCAGAGTTAGACAGGGGAACCGCTAATGGGCTAACTAGCAAGTCCAGTAATATTCAGAGTTAGACTGGGGAACCGCTAACGGGCTAACGAGCTAATCCAGTAATATTCAGAGTTAGACAGAGGAACCGCTAACGGGCTAATGAGCTAATCCAGTAAAATTCAGAGTTAGACCGGGGAAACGCTAACAGGCTAATGAGCTAATCCAGTATCATTCAGAGTTAGACAGGGGAACCGCTAAAGGGCTAACTAGCTAATCCAGTAAAATTCAGAGTTAGACAGGGGAACCGCTAACGGGCTAACTAGCTAATCCAATATTATTCAGAGTTAGACAGAGGAACCGCTAACGGGCTAACGAGCTAATCCAGTAAAATTCAGAGTTAGACAGGGGAACCGCTAACGGGCTAACTAGCTAATCCAGTATCATTCAGAGTTAGACAGGGGAACCGCTAACAGGCTAATCCAATAATATTCAGAGTTAGACAGGGGAACCGCTAACAGGCTAACGAGCTAATATGTAATATTTAGAGTTAGACAGGGGAACCACTAACGGGCTAACAGACTAATCCAGTAATGTTCAGAGTTAGACTGGGGAACCGCTAACGGGCTAAGTAAACAATCCAGTATCATTCAGAGTTAGAGAGGGGAACCGCTAACGGGCTAACAGGCTAATCCAGTAATATTCAGAGTTAGAGAGGGGAACGGCTAACAGGAAAATGAGCTCATCCAGTATCATTCAGAGTTAGACAGGAACCGCTAATGGGCTAACTAGCCAATCCAGTATCATTCAGAGTTAGACAGGGGAACCGCTAATGGGCTAACTAGCTAATCCAGTAATACTCAGAGTTAGACAGAGAAACCGCTAAAGGGCCAACTAGCTAATCCAGTAATATTCAGAGTTAGACGGAGGAACGGCTAACGGGCTAACTAGCTAATCCAGTATCATTCAGAGTTAGACAGGGGAACCGCTAACAGGCTAATCCAATAATATTCAGAGTTAGACAGGGGAACCGCTAACAGGCTAACGAGCTAATATGTAATATTTAGAGTTAGACAGGGGAACCACTAACGGGCTAACAGACTAATCCAGTAATGTTCAGAGTTAGACTGGGGAACCGCTAACGGGCTAAGTAAACAATCCAGTATCATTCAGAGTTAGAGAGGGGAACCGCTAACGGGCTAACAGGCTAATCCAGTAATATTCAGAGTTAGAGAGGGGAACGGCTAACAGGAAAATGAGCTCATCCAGTATCATTCAGAGTTAGAGAGGGGAACCGCTAAAGGGCCAACTAGCTAATCCAGTAATATTCAGAGTTAGACGGAGGAACGGCTAACGGGCTAACAGGCTAATCCAGTAATGTTCGGAGTTAGACAGAGGAACCGCTAACGGGCTAATGAGCTAATCCAGTAAAATTCAGAGTTAGACCGGGGAAACGCTAACAGGCTAATCAGCTAATCCAGTAATATTCAGAGTTAGACGGAGGAACGGCTAATGGGCTAACGAGCTAATCCAGTATTATTCAGAGTTAGACAGAGGAAACGCTAACGGGCTAACAGGCTAATCCAGTAATGTTCGGAGATAGACAGAGGAACCGCTAACGAGCCAACTAGCTAATCCAGTAATATTCAGAGTTAGACGGAGGAACGGCTAATGGGCTAACGAGCTAATCCAGTATTATTCAGAGTTAGACAGAGGAACCGCTAACGGGCTAACGAGCTAATCCAGTAATGTTCGGAGTTAGACAGAGGAACCGCTAATGGGCCAACTAGCTAATCCAGTATCATTCAGAGTTAGACGGAGGAACGGCTAATGGGCTAACGAGCTAATCCAGTATTATTCAGAGTTAGACAGGGGAACCGCTAACAGGCTAATCCAATAATATTCAGAGTTAGACAGGGGAACCGCTAACAGGCTAACGAGCTAATATGTAATATTTAGAGTTAGACAGGGGAACCACTAACGGGCTAACAGACTAATCCAGTAATGTTCAGAGTTAGACTGGGGAACCGCTAACGGGCTAACTAGCTAATCCAGTATCATTCAGAGTTAGACAGGGGAATCGCTAACGGGCTAAGTAAACAATCCAGTATCATTCAGAGTTAGACAGGGGAACCGCTAACGGGCTAACAGGCTAATCCAGTAATATTCAGAGTTAGAGAGGGGAACGGCTAACAGGAAAATGAGCTCATCCAGTATCATTCAGAGTTAGACAGGAACCGCTAATGGGCTAACTAGCCAATCCAGTATCATTCAGAGTTAGACAGGGGAACCGCTAATGGGCTAACTAGCTAATCCAGTAATACTCAGAGTTAGACAGAGAAACCGCTAAAGGGCCAACTAGCTAATCCAGTAATATTCAGAGTTAGACGGAGGAACGGCTAACGGGCTAACAGGCTAATCCAGTAATGTTCGGAGTTAGACAGAGGAACCGCTAACGGGCGAATGAGCTAATCCAGTAAAATTCAGAGTTAGACCGGGGAAACGCTAACAGGCTAATCAGCTAATCCAGTAATATTCAGAGTTAGACGGAGGAACGGCTAATGGGCTAACGAGCTAATCCAGTATTATTCAGAGTTAGACAGAGGAAACGCTAACGGGCTAACAGGCTAATCCAGTAATGTTCGGAGATAGACAGAGGAACCGCTAACGAGCCAACTAGCTAATCCAGTAATATTCAGAGTTAGACGGAGGAACGGCTAATGGGCTAACGAGCTAATCCAGTATTATTCAGAGTTAGACAGAGGAACCGCTAACGGGCTAACGAGCTAATCCAGTAATGTTCGGAGTTAGACAGAGGAACCGCTAATGGGCCAACTAGCTAATCCAGTATCATTCAGAGTTAGACGGAGGAACGGCTAATGGGCTAACGAGCTAATCCAGTATTATTCAGAGTTAGACAGAGGAACCGCTAACGGGCTAACTAGCTAATCCAGTATTATTCAGAGTTAGACAGAGGAACCGCTAACGGGCTAACAGGCTAATCCAGAAATGTTCGGAGTTAGACAGGGGAACCGCTAATGGGCTAAC
Source organism: Colossoma macropomum (assembly GCF_904425465.1). Classification (NCBI taxonomy): domain Eukaryota; kingdom Metazoa; phylum Chordata; class Actinopteri; order Characiformes; family Serrasalmidae; genus Colossoma; species Colossoma macropomum. The sequence continues at coordinate 69,569 of NW_023495437.1, forward strand.
AGGCTAATCCAGTAATGTTCGGAGTTAGACAGGGGAACCGCTAACGGGCTAACTAGCTAATCCAATATTATTCAGAGTTAGACAGAGGAACCGCTAACGGGCCAACGAGCTAATCCAGTAAAATTCAGAGTTAGACAGGGGAACCGCTAACAGGCTAATCCAGTAATGTTCAGAGTTAGACTGGGGAACCGCTAACGGGCTAACTAGCTAATCCAGTATCATTCAGAGTTAGACAGGGGAACCGCTAACGGGCTAACTAGCTAATCAAGTATCATTCAGAGTTAGACAGGGGAACCGCTAACAGGCTAATCAGTTAATCCAGTAATATTCAGAGTTAGACGGAGGAACGGCTAATGGGCTAACGAGCTAAACCAGTATTATTCAGAGTTAGACAGAGGAACCGCTAACGGGCTAACGAGCTAATCCAGTATTATTCAGAGTTAGACAGAGGAACCGCTAACGGGCTAACAGGCTAATCCAGTAATGTTCGGAGTTAAACAGGGGAACCGCTAACGGTCTAACGAGCTAATCCAGCATTATTCAGAGTTAGACAGTGGAACCGCTAATGGGCTAACTAGCTAATCCAATATTATTCAGAGTTAGAAAGAGGAACCGCTAACGGGCTAACGAGCTAATCCAATATTATTCAGAGTTAGAAAGAGGAACCGCTAACGGGCTAACGAGCTAATCCAGTAAAATTCAGAGTTAGACAGGGGAACCGCTAACAGGCTAATCCAGTAATATTCAGAGTTAGACAGGGGAACCGCTAACGGGCTAGCGAGCTAATCCTGCAGTATTCAGAGTTAGACAGGGGAACCGCTAACGGGCTAACGAGCTAATCCAGTACTGTTCAGAGTTAGACAGGGGAACCGCTAATGGGCTAACTAGCAAGTCCAGTAATATTCAGAGTTAGACTGGGGAACCGCTAACGGGCTAACGAGCTAATCCAGTTAAATTGAGAGTTAGACCGGGGAAACGCTAACAGGCTAATGAGCTAATCCAGTATCATTCAGAGTTAGACAGGGGAACCGCTAAAGGGCTAACTAGCTAATCCAGTAAAATTCAGAGTTAGACAGGGGAACCGCTAACGGGCTAAGTAGCTAATCCAATATTATTCAGAGTTAGACAGGGGAACCGCTAACAGGCTAACGAGCTAATATGTAATATTTAGAGTTAGACAGGGGAACCACTAACGGGCTAACAGACTAATCCAGTAATGTTCAGAGTTAGACTGGGGAACCGCTAACGGGCTAACTAGCTAATCCAGTATCATTCAGAGTTAGACAGGGGAATCGCTAACGGGCTAACAGGCTAATCCAGTAATATTCAGAGTTAGAGAGGGGAACGGCTAACAGGAAAATGAGCTCATCCAGTATCATTCAGAGTTAGACAGGAAACGCTAATGGGCTAACTAGCCAATCCAGTAATACTCAGAGTTAGACAGAGAAACCGCTAAAGGGCCAACTAGCTAATCCAGTAATATTCAGAGTTAGACGGAGGAACGGCTAATGGGCTAACGAGCTAATCCAGTATTATTCAGAGTTGACAGAGGAACCACTAACGGGCTAACGAGCTAATCCAGTATCATTCAGAGTTAGACAGAGGAACCGCTAACGGGCTAACAGTCTAATCCAGTAATGTACAGAGTTAGACAGAGGAACCGCTAACGGGCTAACGAGCTAATCCAGTATTATTCAGAGTTAGACAGAGGAAACGCTAACGGGCTAACAGGCTAATCCAGTAATGTTCGGAGTTAGACAGAGGAACCGCTAACGGGCCAACTAGCTAATCCAGTAATATTCAGAGTTAGACGGAGGAACGGCTAATGGGCTAACGAGCTAATCCAGTATTATTCAGAGTTAGACGGAGGAACGACTAACGGGCTAATAGGCTAATCCAGTAATGTTCGGAGTTAGACAGAGGAACCGCTAACGGGCCAACTAGCTAATACAATATCATTCAGAGTTAGACAGGGGAACCGCTAACGGGCTAACGAGCTAATCCAGCATTATTCAGAGTTAGACAGTGGAACCGCTAACGGGCTAACTAGCTAATCCAATAATATTCAGAGTTAGAAAGAGGAACCTCTAACGGGCTAACTAGCTAATCCAATATTATTCGGAGTTAGACAGGGGAACCGCTAACGGGCTAAAAGGCTAATCCAGTAATGTTCGGAGTTAGACAGAGGAACCGCTAACGGGCCAACTAGCTAATCCAGTAAAATTCAGAGTTAGACAGGGGAACGGCTAATGGGCTAACTAGCTAATCCAATATTATTCAGAGTTAGACAGAGGAACCGCTAACGGGCTAACGAGCTAATCCAGTAAAATTCAGAGTTAGACAGGGGAACCGCTAACGGGCTAACTAGCTAATCCAGTATCATTCAGAGTTAGACAGGGGAACCGCTAACAGGCTAATCCAGTAATATTCAGAGTTAGACAGGGGAACCGCTAACAGGCTAACGAGCTAATATGTAATATTTAGAGTTAGACAGGGGAACCACTAACGGGCTAACAGACTAATCCAGTAATGTTCAGAGTTAGACTGGGGAACCGCTAACGGGCTAACTAGCTAATCCAGTATCATTCAGAGTTAGACAGGGGAATCGCTAACGGGCTAACAGGCTAATCCAGTAATATTCAGAGTTAGAGAGGGGAACGGCTAACAGGAAAATGAGCTCATCCAGTATCATTCAGAGTTAGACAGGAACCGCTAATGGGCTAACTAGCCAATCCAGTAATACTCAGAGTTAGACAGAGAAACCGCTAAAGGGCCAACTAGCTAATCCAGTAATATTCAGAGTTAGACGGAGGAACGGCTAATGGGCTAACGAGCTAATCCAGTATTATTCAGAGTTGACAGAGGAACCACTAACGGGCTAACGAGCTAATCCAGTATCATTCAGAGTTAGACAGAGGAACCGCTAACGGGCTAACAGTCTAATCCAGTAATGTACAGAGTTAGACAGAGGAACCGCTAACGGGCTAACGAGCTAATCCAGTATTATTCAGAGTTAGACAGAGGAAACACTAACGGGCTAACAGGCTAATCCAGTAATGTTCGGAGTTAGACAGAGGAACCGCTAACGGGCCAACTAGCTAATCCAGTAATATTCAGAGTTAGACGGAGGAACGGCTAATGGGCTAACGAGCTAATCCAGTATTATTCAGAGTTAGACGGAGGAACGGCTAACGGGCTAATAGGCTAATCCAGTAATGTTCGGAGTTAGACAGAGGAACCGCTAACGGGCCAACTAGCTAATACAATATCATTCAGAGTTAGACAGGGGAACCGCTAACGGGCTAACGAGCTAATCCAGCATTATTCAGAGTTAGACAGTGGAACCGCTAACGGGCTAACTAGCTAATCCAATAATATTCAGAGTTAGAAAGAGGAACCTCTAACGGGCTAACGAGCTAATCCAGCATTATTCGGAGTTAGACAGGGGAACCGCTAACGGGCTAACAGGCTAATCCAGTAATGTTCGGAGTTAGACAGAGGAACCGCTAACGGGCCAACTAGCTAATCCAGTAATATTCAGAGTTAGACGGAGGAACGGCTAATGGGCTAACGAGCTAATCCAGTATTATTCAGAGTTAGACGGAGGAACCGCTAACGGGCTAACGAGCTAATCCAGCATTATTCAGAGTTAGACAGAGGAAACGCTAACAGGCTAACTAGCAAATCCAATAATATTCAGAGTTAGAAAGAGGAACCGCTAACGGGCTAACGAGCTAATCCAGCATTATTCGGAGTTAGACAGGGGAACCGCTAACGGGCTAACAGGCTAATCCAGTAATGTTCGGAGTTAGACAGAGGAACCGCTAACGGGCCAACTAGCTAATCCAGTAATATTCAGAGTTAGACGGAGGAACGGCTAATGGGCTAACGAGCTAATCCAGTATTATTCAGAGTTAGGCGGAGGAACCGCTAACGGGCTAACGAGCTAATCCAGCATTATTCAGAGTTAGACAGAGGAAACGCTAACGGGCTAACAGGCTAATCCAGTAATGTTCGGAGTTAGACAGAGGAACCGCTAACGGGCCAACTAGCTAATCCAGTAATATTCAGAGTTAGACGGAGGAACGGCTAATGGGCTAAGTAGCTAATCCAATAATATTCAGAGTTAGAAAGAGGAACCGCTAACGGGCTAACGAGCTAATCCAGCATTATTCAGAGTTAGACAGTGGAACCGCTAACGGGCTAACTAGCTAATCCAATAATATTCAGAGTTAGAAAGAGGAACCGCTAACGGGCTAACGAGCTAATCCAGCATTATTCGGAGTTAGACAGGGGAACCGCTAACGGGCTAACTAGCTAATCCAATATTATTCAGAGTTAGACAGAGGAACCGCTAACGGACTAACGAGCTAATCCGGTAAAATTCAGAGTTAGACAGGGGAACCGCTAACGGGCTAACTAGCTAATCCTGTAACACTGAGAGTTAGACAGGGGAACCGCTAACAGGCTAATCCAGTAATGTTCAGAGTTAGACAGGGGAACCGCTAACAGGCTAACAAGCTAATCCAGTATCATTCAGAGTTAGAGAGAGGAACGGCTAACGAGCTAACTAGCTAAACCAGTAATATTCAGAGTTAGACAGGGGAACCGCTAACGGGCTAACGAGCTAATCCAGCATTATTCAGAGTTAGACAGTGGAACCGCTAACGGGCTAACTAGCTAATCCAATAATATTCAGAGTTAGAAAGAGGAACCGCTAACGGCCTAACGAGCTAATCCAGCATTATTCGGAGTTAGACAGGGGAACCGCTAACGGGCTAACTAGCTAATCCAATATTATTCAGAGTTAGACAGAGGAACCGCTAACGGACTAATCAGCTAATCCGGTAAAATTCAGAGTTAGACAGGGGAACCGATAACGGGCTAACTAGCTAATCCTGTAACACTGAGAGTTAGACAGGGGAACCGCTAACAGGCTAATCCAGTAATATTCAGAGTTAGACAGGGGAACCGCTAACGGGCTAGCGAGCTAATCCTGCAGTATTCAGAGTTAGATAGGGGAACCGCTAACGGGCTAAGTAGCTAATCAGTAATATTCAGAGTTAGACAGGGGAACCGCTAACGGGCTAAGTAGCTAATCAGTAATATTCAGAGTTAGACAGGGGAACCGATAACGGGCTAAGTAGCTAATCAGTAATATTCAGAGTTAGACAGGGGAACCGCTAACGGGCTAAGTAGCTAATCCAGTAATGTTCAGAGTTAGACGGGGGAACCGCTAACGAGCTAAGTAGCTAAACCAGTAATATTCAGAGTTAGACAGGGGAACCGATAATGGGCTAAGTAGCTAATCCAGTATCATTCAGAGTTAGACCGGGGAATCGCTAACGGGCTAAGTAGCTAATCCAGTATCATTCAGAGTTAGACAGGGGAACCGCTAACAGGCTAATCAGCTAATCAGAAATATTCTGAGTTAGACAGAGGAACCGCTAAAGGGCTAAGTAGCTAATCCAGTATCATTCAGAGTTAGACAGGGGAACCGCTAACGAGCTAAGTAGCTAATCCAGTAATATTATTCAGAGTTAGACAGGGGAACCGATAACGGGCTAAGTAGCTAATCAGTAATATTCAGAGTTAGACAGGGGAACCGCTAATGGGCTAAGTAGCTAATCCAGTAAAATTCAGAGTTAGACAGGGGACCCGCTAACGGGCTAACAGGCTAATCCAGTAATACTCAGAGTTAGACAGGGGAACCGCTAACAGGCTAATCAGCTAAAAAGAAATATTCTGAGTTAGACAGAGGAACCGCTAAAGGGCTAAGTAGCTAATCCAGTATTATTCAGAGTTAGACAGGGGAACCGCTAACGAGCTAAGTAGCTAATCCAGTAATATTCAGAGTTAGACAGGGGAACCGATAACGGGCTAAGTAGCTAATCCAGTATCATTCAGAGTTAGACAGGGGAACCGCTAACGGACTAACAGACTAATCCAGTAATATTCAGAGTTAGACAGGGGAACCGCTAACAGACTAACGAGATCATCTGTAATATTTAGAGTTAGACAGGGGAACCGCTAACGAGCTAACTACCTAATCCAGTATCATTGAGAGTTAGACAGGGGAACCGCTAACGGGCTAACTAGCTAAACCAGTAATATTCAGAGTTAGATAGGGGAACCGCTAACAGGCTAACTAGCTAATCCAGTAATACTCAGAGTAAGACAGAGGAACCGCTAACGGGCTAACGAGCTAATCCAGAAATATTCAAAGTTAGACGGAGGAATGGCTAATGGGCTAACGAGCCAATCCAATATTATTCAGAGTTAGACAGGGGAACCGCTAACGGGCTAAGTAGCTAATCCAGAAATATTCAGAGTTAGACGGAGGAACGGGAAATGGGCTAAGGAGCCAATCCAATATTATTCAGAGTTAGACAGTGGAACCGCTAACGGGCTAACTAGCTAATCCAGTATCATTCAGAGTTAGACAGGGGAACCGCTAACGGGCTAACTAGCTAATCCAGTATCATTCAGAGTTAGACTGGGGAACCGCTAACGGGCTAACGAACTAATCCAGTAATGTTCGGAGTTAGACAGAGGACCCGCTAACGGGCCAACTAGCTAATCCAGTAATATTCAGAGTTAGACGGAGGAACGGCTAACGGGCTAACAGGCTAACAGGCTAATCCAGTAATGTCTGGAGTTAGACAGAGGAACCGCTAACGGGCCAACTAGCTAATCCAGTAATATTCAGAGTTAGACGGAGGAACGACTAACGGGGCTAATGAGCTAATCCAATATTATTCGGAGTTAGACAGAGGAACCGCTAACGGGCTAAGTAGCTAATCCAGTAATGTTCGGAGTTAGACAGAGGAACCGCTAATGGGCCAACTAGCTAATCCAGTAATATTCAGAGTGAGACGGAGGAACGGCTAATGGGCTAACGAGCTAATCCAGTATTATTCAGAGTTAGACAGTGGAACCGCTAACGGGCTAACTAGTTAATCCAGAATCATTCAGAGTTAGACAGGGGAACCGCTAACGGGCTACTGAGCTAATCCAGTAATATTCAGAGTTAGACAGGGGAAACTCTAATGGGCTAACGAGCTAATCCAGTAATATTCAGAGTTAGATGGAGGAACTGCTAACGGGCTAACGAGCTAATCAGTAATATTCAAAATTAAACAAGGGAAACGCTAACGGGTTAACAAGCTAATCCAGTAATATTCAGAGTTAGATGGAGGAACCGTTAACGGGCTAATGAGCTAATCAGAAATATTCAGAGTTAGACAGGGGAACTGCTAACGGACTAACGAGCTAATCCAGCATTAGTCAGAGTTAAACAGGGGAACCGCTAATGGGCTAACGAGCTAATCCAGCATTAGTCAGAGTTAGACAGAGGAACCGCTAACGGGCTAACAAGCTAATCTAGCGTTATTCAGAGTTAGACAGAGGAACCGCTAACGAGCTAATCCAGCAATATTCAGAGTTAGACAGTGGAACCGCTAACGGGCTAACTAGCTAACCCAGAATCATTCAGAGTTAGACAGGGGAACCGCTAGCGGGCTAATGAGCTAATCCAGTCATATTCAGAGTTAGACAGGGGAAACGCTAACGGGCTAACGATCTAATCCAGTAATACTCAGAGTTAGATGGAGGAACCGCTAACAGGCAGTTCCTCTGAATAGTAATATTCAGAGTTAGATGGAGGAACCGCTAACGGGCTAACGAGCTAATCCAGTTATATTCAGAGTTAGACAGAGGATCTGCTAACGGGGCTAACGAGCTAATCCAGTAATATTCAGAGTTAGACAGGGGAACCGCTAACGGGCTAATGAGCTAATCCAGCAATATTCTGAGTTAGACACGGGAACCGCTAACGGGCTAACGAGCTAATCCAGTATTATTCAGAGTTAGACAGGGGAACCGCTAACGGGCTAATGACCTAATCCAGTAATATTCAGAGTTAGACAGGGGAAACGCTAACGGGCTAACGAGCTAATACAGTAATATTCAGAGTTAAACAGGGGAACCGCTAACGGGCTAATGAGCTAATCCAGCAATATTCTGAGTTAGACACGGGAACCGCTAACGGGCTAACGAGCTAATCCAGTATTATTCAGAGTTAGACAGGGGAACCGCTAACGGGCTAATGACCTAATCCAGTAATATTCAGAGTTAGACAGGGGAAACGCTAACGGGCTAACGAGCTAATCCAGTAATATTCAGAGTTAGACAGGGGAACCGCTAACGGGCTAATGAGCTAATCAGTAATATTCAGAGTTAGACAGGGGAACCGCTAACGGGCTAACGAGCTAATCCAGCAATATTCAGAGTTAGACAGTGGACCCGCTAACGGGCTAATCAGCTAATCCAGTATCATTCAGAGTTAGACAGGGGAACTGCTAACGGGCTAACTAGCTAATCCTGTAACACTGAGAGTTAGACAGGGGAACCGCTAACAGGCTAATCCATTAATATTCAGAGTTAGACAGGGGAACCGCTAACGGGCTAGCGAGCTAATCCTGCAGTATTCAGAGTTAGATAGGGGAACCGCTAACGGGCTAAGTAGCTAATCAGTAATATTCAGAGTTAGACAGGGGAACCGCTAACGGGCTAAGTAGCTAATCCAGTAATATTCAGAGTTAGACAGGGGAACCGATAACGGGCTAACTAGCTAATCAGTAATATTCAGAGTTAGACAGGGGAACCGCTAACGGGCTAAGTAGCTAATCCAGTATTATTCAGAGTTAGACGGGGGAACCGCTAACGAGCTAAGTAGCTAAACCAGTAATATTCAGAGTTAGACAGGGGAACCGATAACGCGCTAAGTAGCTAATCCAGTATCATTCAGAGTTAGACCGGGGAATCGCTAACGGGCTAAGTAGCTAATCCAGTATCATTCAGAGTTAGACAGGGGAACCGCTAACAGGCTAATCAGCTAATCAGAAATATTCTGAGTTAGACAGAGGAACCGCTAAAGGGCTAAGTAGCTAATCCAGTATCATTCAGAGTTAGACAGGGGAACCGCTAACGAGCTAAGTAGCTAATCCAGTAATATTCAGAGTTAGACAGGGGAACCGATAACGGGCTAAGTAGCTAATCCAGTAAAATTCAGAGTTAGACAGGGGACCCGCTAACGGGCTAACAGGCTAATCCAGTAATACTCAGAGTTAGACAGGGGAACCGCTAACAGGCTAATCAGCTAAAAAGAAATATTCTGAGTTAGACAGAGGAACCGCTAAAGGGCTAAGTAGCTAATCCAGTATTATTCAGAGTTAGACAGGGGAACCACTAACGAGCTAAGTAGCTAATCCAGTAATATTCAGAGTTAGACAGGGGAACCGATAACGGGCTAAGTAGCTAATCCAGTATCATTCAGAGTTAGACAGGGGAACCGCTAACGGACTAACAGACTAATCCAGTAATATTCAGAGTTAGACAGGGGAACCGCTAACAGACTAACGAGATCATCTGTAATATTTAGAGTTAGACAGGGGAACCGCTAACGAGCTAACTACCTAATCCAGTACCATTGAGAGTTAGACAGGGGAACCGCTAACGGGCTAACTAGCTAAACCAGTAATATTCAGAGTTAGATAGGGGAACCGCTAACAGGCTAACGAGATAAATTGTAATATTTAGAGTTAGACAGGGGAACCGCTAACGGGCTAACTAGCTAATCCAGTAATACTCAGAGTAAGACAGAGGAACCGCTAACGGGCTAAGTAGCTAATCCAGAAATATTCAGAGTTAGACGGAGGAACGGGAAATGGGCTAAGGAGCCAATCCAATATTATTCAGAGTTAGACAGTGGAACCGCTAACGGGCTAACTAGCTAATCCAGTATCATTCAGAGTTAGACAGGGGAACCGCTAACGGGCTAACAGGCTAATCCAGTAATATTCAAAGTTAGAGAGGGGAACGGCTAGCAGGAAAATGAGCTAATCCAGTATCATTCAGAGTTATACGGGAACCGCTAACGGGCTAACTAGCTAATCCAGTATCATTCAGAGTTAGACTGGGGAACCGCTAACGGGCTAACTAGCTAATCCAGTATCATTCAGAGTTAGACAGGGGAACCGCTAACGGGCTAACGAACTAATCCAGTAATGTTCGGAGTTAGACAGAGGACCCGCTAACGGGCCAACTAGCTAATCCAGTAATATTCAGAGTTAGACGGAGGAACGGCTAACGGGCTAACAGGCTAACAGGCTAATCCAGTAATGTCTGGAGTTAGACAGAGGAACCGCTAACGGGCCAACTAGCTAATCCAGTAATATTCAGAGTTAGACGGAGGAACGACTAACGGGGCTAATGAGCTAATCCAATATTATTCGGAGTTAGACAGAGGAACCGCTAACGGGCTAAGTAGCTAATCCAGTAATGTTCGGAGTTAGACAGAGGAACCGCTAATGGGCCAACTAGCTAATCCAGTAATATTCAGAGTGAGACGGAGGAACGGCTAATGGGCTAACGAGCTAATACAGTATTATTCAGAGTTAGACAGTGGAACCGCTAACGGGCTAACTAGCTAATCCAGAATCATTCAGAGTTAGACAGGGGAACCGCTAACGGGCTAATGAGCTAATCCAGTAATATTCAGAGTTAGACAGGGGAAACTCTAATGGGCTAAGTAGCTAATCCAGTAATATTCAGAGTTAGATGGAGGAACTGCTAACGGGCTAACGAGCTAATCAGTAATATTCAAAGTTAAACAAGGGAAACGCTAACGGGTTAACGAGCTAATCCAGTAATATTCAGAGTTAGATGGAGGAACCGTTAACGGGCTAATGAGCTAATCAGAAATATTCAGAGTTAGACAGGG